>NW_004797328.1:1592361-1594044 GCF_000002075.1 Aplysia californica | reverse complement strand
TTGTTGTTATTATTATTATTTTTTTTATTAGATCTATTATTATTATCATCATCACCATCATTATTTCTCAAGTCTGTGAATGTAGCAACAAATGAAGACTATTACATCGCCTCTTGAAAACCTATCTTCTGAGGCTGGCTAGAAAACAAGAGGTGTCCTTTGCTTTATATTAAGTCACACAAATGGGCCTGTTCATTGGCGCGTGTATTTTGTGTGTGTGTCTGTGTATTCTGTTGTGAGTTCTGACGGCACACGAAACTGTAGATACGAACCCTCTTCATACTCAGGGACGATGAAGTTGGCTAAACAAGACAATATGCTAACAGTGAGATGGGACGCCTGATGCCAATACCTCTCTGAACTGGCCTTTGCATCGAAGGAAGGACGCGACAGACAGAATGTGTTCCCAATCACCAGACTGTAGTAGGTCTTGATGACGTCAGTGTGCTCATTAGACGATGACACGTGTTTCTATTGGGGATTCTAGTCTCCGCCGTGAGTGACGATTTAAGTGTGAAGAAGAAATTGTAACATAAAAACGGACGAAAGGTGGAAGGTTTGTTTTTTTACCTCATGACGGGCGCCGCAACTGAGAAAGGACGGGCAGCTATGGACGTGTCGACCACTGCGACTCACTGCTCAGTCTGCTCCCCAAGGAAAAACAACAAACAACAACAACAACAACAACAACAACCAAGTAGCCGATACTCGAACACTCGTAGGGATACTTGAAACCTGTGCTGTGTCGTGTGTTTGTGTCTTTGCGTCTTGATCGTGTAAGATATGCGTTGATTGCATTTTAAGCTTTCATGTAAATTTGATGTGCATTGAATGCATTTTAAACATTGAAGTAAATCCGATGTGCATTGAATGCATTTTAAGCTTCGATGGAGCTACAACTGCCTAGATCCTTTATTGTATGTAACATACGTCGTGTTCTGAGAAACTGAATGACACTTGCTCGTTTATGTACTCATTTCCTTCTTGCCAAAGCTATTACATTGCAGCCCTTTGGACAGAATGTATCCGGGGTTAGCTGGAGGATGATTGAAGTAACTGATCTGACTTACTTTGCTCTTCTTCGAGAACCAAACTTGTTTTATATCTTGCATCTTTGAGATTTACATAAACATTTTCTAATTCCCCAAGAGATATATTTAGTTACAATAGGAAGTCATCATTTCCATTTTTAAGTCGTTGAAAATGAGAATACCACATAAATAAATCGAACACTCTAAGTTAACGTTTTCGTATGGGCATATACAGAGCTATGATAAACAAGGAAGGGAAATGCTATTCACTTTTACTGTTGATCTAAATACTCAGATTACTTTTTGATGCTTAAAAAAATACATACAAAATAGCAACGTTTACATATTGCCAAATCTTGTGGATCTGTTGTTAAGACATTCTTCAGATCAATAAAAGTTATACGACAGCTTTCTTTCAAAAATCACAAAACAACGGGAACCTTTTTTTTAATTGCAGAAAACGTAGGGCATGAGTATTTAAACAAACTGCAATGACATGGTAGAACTACGCCCCCACAGCAAACGAAAGTTTCACAAAGTCTTTGTTTCTCCTTGTGTGCTCATTTTACGGTCCTCCACACCTGTGGCCATTGCCAGTTTCATCATCATCATCATCATCATCATCATCATCATCATCATCATCATCATCATC
>NW_004797328.1:1590455-1591467 GCF_000002075.1 Aplysia californica | reverse complement strand
ACACACACACACACACACACGAACACACACAAATATCATCCAATCCATCAGCCACTCACCCCTACTCCTCTCTCTACCCCCGCATTTCACTATTACAGCAAATAATAATAATGGTAGCAAACCATGGGACGTGACTAGGGATCCGAGGGACGGACGATTACAGAGCACAGCCTCTTATGCCGCGACGGAAATAGAAATAGTTGACAGAGTGGTTTGGTATTGACCAACAAAGCACACAGCCTCCCCTTGTAGTTGTAGCATCTCGTTGGCAGCCCGGCACGGGTATACCTTGAGATGTTGCACTATTCTTTTTGAGGGCTGCTTCTTATGAGGTGAAGACTTTTGAGTGTCTGGAGTCCATATTATAGTTGTCTCTGTAGAGGTTTTTTGTTCTGTCGTTTTGTTTGGGGGTTTAGTGGGGGTTTTTCTTTTTGTTTTATGCGTTTGTTTTCTTTTGTTTTTGTTCTAGTTAAAAACAAGTCTTAGCTTGGTTTTCTTAAGCCCCGGGCAATGATTACACATGTATTAGTTCCGAGTTTCCCTTGCTGAGATTTAAAATATGTCGCTGTAATGGGGAAAACACTATTGTGTCGATGGGAAATGACTATTGTAGGTTAAACAAATAACTAAGTTGGCGGTTTGATACACCACCTTTCATTCGTTGTCCTGAATATTTCTAAATTTCGAGAAAGATTCCACGTAATATTTGGCTCATTATCTGGTGGTCGTTTTGTGCTGTTCTTTGGATGAAATCCGGGCTCATCACATCTGAAGCTTGGAGACCTTCTTGCACAATTCGTTCCAACACTATCATCTATTCAAGACATTGTCCTTCGGTCTCCCTTTGGTGAAGAATTTCCAGGAGAAAACATGCTATCTAGGCCAAGCTATCGATTGTGGAAGCTCTCCTCGGGTTTTTTTCTCCTCATATCGACAGGCGACGGTTTCCTCGCTACATCCTCTCTCTACTCTCTGCGCTGTAATTATTTTATTTAGCCCCAGGCGCGCTCTC
>NW_004797328.1:1588334-1590036 GCF_000002075.1 Aplysia californica | reverse complement strand
CCCACAAGTTTCCCGTCGATGACACTTGATTCAACCAGTGCACGCCTCCGCTCCACCTCTGCGGTCCCGCGAGAAGGTTGTTAAGTATAATTCCTCTCTGCCATGAAGAGTTCCACAACACAGAGGTTAGGCTAAGTGTGTCTGCCTGCCTCCGCCCCGCCCTCCTCGGTTCCCACTTAATTAGCCATCATAAATTGAGGACTCGAGGTTTCTGTCGTCTCCTTCTTCCTCTTCTTCTTCTTGTTTACTTGTTATATCTTAAACAGACGTGAAATTGCAGGTTCAGCTTCATCAATCAAACAAAACAAGCTCAAGATGTCGTACTTTAAAGAAAAGAAGGGGACAAAAAGAAGAAGAAGAGCTGGCATGCGCACATTTTCTTTCAGAGACTACACTTTTCTTAGCCTTCGTTAGTGGCGTCAAGCACGAAAGGTTGACACTGCAACAAAAAAAAAAGAAAGAAAGAAAAAAAGTTTTCGTGACGTCAAAGCCAATCATTTTTTTTTTCTTTTCTTTTCTTTACCGCATTCGTTCCCTTTGGAACAAAACGAAGACAATAATAGACAAAAATGTTTTTTTTTAAAAAGAAACAAGAATGAATGACGATAATAAAAAGAATGATAATAATTTTCCGGTTTGATCCAAATGACGGGAAGCGAATTCACCCCTTGTTTCCGGTGAGCTGTCTCCCAATAGACGCGCGCATTGACTCCGTGCTTCCTCACTTCCTTGTCCTCCCCGCCGCTCTCATTGTCTCAAGGAGAAAAATTCAATTCTTTTTTCCGCTGCCCGCACGCGCTAACCATAGCCGTAGGCGGGAATGAAGAAGAAAGCAAAAACAAAAACAAAAAAAGAAAGAAAAGAAAAAAACAATAGAAAAGCAACAACAGCATTCGTGTTATAAAGAAAAATTAAATTGATTGTGAAAAAGGAATAATAATAGTATTATTTAAGAACTTCATGTCTCACTCACGACAAGCGCAAGTCTTCCTGGCGTGTGGCAATGTCTATTGTATTTTTTACCTGTTCCCTTTTACCGCGTCCTACCCCCCCTTCCTGCAAGAACCACAGGGGATTAATTGCGTAACTCGGCGACATATTCCCACCGTCAGGGCGAATCGTCGTCCAACGTCAAGCAGGCAGCGTGGAGGAAGAAAGAAAAGAAGAAGAAGAAGAAGAAGAAGAAGAAGAAGAAGAAGAAGAAGAAGAAGAAGAGGAAGAGGAGGGGGAAGAGGAAGAGGAAGAACAAGAACAAGAACAAGAACAAGAACAAGAACAAGAACAAGAAGAACATGGACAAGAACAAAAGCAAGAAGAACAAGAACAAAAACAAGAACAAGAAGAAAAAGAAGAAGAAGAAATAATGATAGGCAATTTTTTGAAAACTGAGTGAACAACCTTGAAGAGTCTCCGCGGCATAAGCCATACAGATAATTAGTGCAGTGACAACCCACTTGGTGATAAGAAATAACTCCAATAGTACTAGCACTGAGCTCGTATGCAAAAACAAGGGACTGTCTATAGCTTTGAATAACTGGAAACTGTATTACCAGATGAAGGATGCAAGTGACCTTTCGTCCTTGAAGTTAACTAAAGAAGCAGGAGGGGTGTTTGGATAAAGAACAGACAAGTTTGAGACGACGCGCAAAGTTGCGAAGTATGTGTAGTGTTAGGGGTTGTTTTTTTTAATGTTTTTTTTTGG
>NW_004797328.1:1584293-1588178 GCF_000002075.1 Aplysia californica | reverse complement strand
AGGACAGGAAACACAGATTTGCTACCTTATTATCTTATTACTTCACCGATGATAAAGAGATGTCTTTATATACTGAATCCACAACAGGAGTAAATCTTAAGCTTCAAGGCGTGGTACACTTTTATTTCCAAAGAAACTGACAAATATTTTAAACATTCGAGTTTTCTTACTCAAACTATATTTTTTCTGCCCTTGGTTGGGGTTTTTTTAGGCATCAAGGTGTTTCCCAACTCATGTAAAGATACCTCATTATTCTTTGCCTTAATGTTAAGCCCAACGTCTTCATCCACACACTGGGACGACATGGCAATTATCTTAATTATCATTAATCTCAATCATTATTATTTGATAATTGATTGTTTGACCCGTCAGCAAGAAGGAACAGTGTAAAAGGCCTCATCACCTACTGTCAAATCGCCTGTTATTGCCTCGACAATTTTACTATGTTTGCTTTTCATTTAGTAAGAGTTTTACGGCTCTTGCAACTCAGTTTGATCGTATAAGTGCCGAATATAAGACGTGTTACGAGAGAGTTACATAGACAGAAAAAGAGGAGGAAAGATAAGGACGATAGATCATGTTTGATACGGAAAAAAGAGCAAACAACACCAGAGCGCCTGCCAACCACCCACCCTTATGTTCATGTTCAAAAGCTTATTTAAGTCTGCAATAACTTGCATGGATCTCTAAGCAGAGCATACCATTTTTTCCCATCCTCATTCCCTGCCTCAACTGAAGGCCGAAAGGCTTGTCCAATCCTATACTGAATATTATCTCACGCTCCTGACTCAATATGTCAACACATACGATACCCAATCCCATGCAGACGTTCCCCTAGGAGTTTGCCACATGAGAAGCTACTGCCAAATTATACCGAATTTCTCCGTTTTCTATATTAGTATTATTTCAAGGATTTTCTTCCCTCCCCGTCCCCCCCTCTCTCTCCCCTCTCTCTCTCTCTCTCTCTCTCTCTCTCTCTCTTTCTCTCTCTCTCTCTCTCTCTCCCCTTCTTCCTCGAGGGGGGCTCACGCTAGATCTAAATCCTGTGCAGCTGGAATTTTTCTTCTTTTTTTTGGACCCGCAATTTCAAAATTTGTGCCGCCTACGGGTTAAGTCGATGACGTCTCCGGCGGTTACTGCGAAAACGGAACATCTCGAGCAATATCGGCGCCAGCGAAGTGCTGCTTGAGTAGGGAGGTGGAGAATTAGACCTAGCCCGAGACTCACGTGGGCCGCGCAATTTTCCCCTCGGAGGCTTTTGGCCAATCCGTGGGACTTCTATGGCTTCTTGGTTTCCATGACAACGCGTGACGTAACGTTATCAGCGTGTGCTGGCTAGTTTGGGCAGCGGTACCAGATGGCGAGTTTTATTATATTATCATAATCGCTGAACGTCATCTTTTGACTTTAGTGGTCTAAACCATGTGACATTTATATAATTTAGTAATTCTAGGGTAGCGAGTGGATAACCCAAGGAACACACAGTTGGACATTTGAATCGAGGGTGATTGGCTGGTATTCTTGGTGTTCTTTGCTCCTTTCCTATCAAACATCTATTTCCTTATCTCTCCTCCTTTAGATCTAGTTCTTTGTATGTTTCTCTCTAGTGTTACTAATCTTTGACACGTATATGGCTTTGAGTTAAAAGCGCCGTAAAACTGTTAATAAAAACTAAAACCTCTTGAACCAACATTAGGGACTTGAATATGTGTCTGTAATCTCGCTGGTAAAATTGAAGGCATATGTGGAAACGACTACCTACCCTTTGTATCAGGTAATCCTATTTTGCATGCGAGACAGGAGCAACTTACTTGGAAAGTCTAGATTGGCGGAAACGGAAAGGACAGGATAACATTGCATGGTTTATTTGTTTATTTGTTTGTTTTTGGGAGTGGGTTTTAAAAAAAATAGAACACTAGCTGATAAATGAGTAGCATACAATGATTGATGTTTGTCGCATGTGTGCCTCTTTATGATGATGACACACCTTCCACCCCATTTCCAATTTTTTAAAGGGAGGGAGAGAAAGAGAGAGAGAGAGGGAGTGAGAGAGAGAGAGAGAGAGAGAGAGAGAGAGAGAGAGAGAGAGAGAGAGAGAGACTGTTTGTTTTTGCTTTTGCACGAGCCCTTTTCGTACATGTAGTTAAAAGTGCCATGGGAATCACTTACTCTGACAAAAAGTCCCTGTACACCTACACATCCTTTTACAACTCTCAACTTCTACCCTCTCCCCATCTACCACGACCCTCTTTCCACCGCCTACCTCCACATCCCCAACTCCATCACCAGCACCTTCCTCCCTATACACCCCGACTCCATTCCCGTCTGTTTAACTTATTGTCAACTCACCAAGAATGCATTCAGGTCATTTGACAACTCGTTATCTCAGAATTACAAAGTTTATCTGACATTTTTGGCTGTTTTGAGTAACTATGACCGTGGGATCAGAAACTAAAATTTAAATGTTTAATCTTATCTATCAAAATTATATGATTATTCGGAGTCATTTATCAAGATATTTTAAAGATTGCACTCGAAAAGTACAACATTTTGTGAAACTCGGATATTTTTTTCGCCAGATTTCTCAAATCTAGGCAGTGAGCAGAAAGAACTTGGACATTCTAGGGTAGCAAAGATGTGCTGTTTTAGAGCAATTGAACAATCAGTGCCAAACATGGTCTGTAAACAAGGCGCAATAAAGAAAAATCAATGCATGCGAAATGAGGTGTCTCAGCAAAATCATCAACGTCACCAGAAGAAACCGCATAACGAACGAGACCATACGCCTACAAACTGGAATACTACCAGTAATAAATTTCACAGAACGTCAAAAAGTCAAATGGTTCGGACATCTGACCAGAATGCCCCGGAAACAACTAGCGACGAGAGCTAAAATTACCACACCCGTGAATCGGGCTTCAAAGCAAGAGGATGACCAAGAAAGACCTGGCTGGATGGGATTAAAAATGTCCTGGAACAACATAACATATTATCTATCACAGACGCTACACACCTAGCACAGGACCGAAACTTGCACCTCCCCTCGACACCCTCAGGATACCAGGGGAAGGGAAAAGTGAAAGTAGTAAAAGTAAGTATAAGAGAAGCCTAACTTCGTTCAGATTTAAGTTTTCATTTCTGTTTTCTGTACCTGAAATTCGAAAAAAGGAAGGTGACCATAATTATGTCTACTATGAAATATGTAGACGCGGTTCTGATTTGTTTTAGTTTTAGCTAGTTTTACAGCATTTGCAACACAATTAGGTTATACGTGTCGAAGATTAGACTCGTTACAAAAGAGTGACAGACATACAAACCAAAAGTAATAGAGATAAGGCGGATAGATGTTTGTTGATAGGAACAATGGAGCAAACCACACGAGAGTACACGCCAACCACCAACTTTTCTGATTTGTGTACGAGGCTGCACAATGTGACACAACATCACCTTTGTCTTCTGATTGGACATAATACGTGTCCGCGACATAAAGAAAATGATATGTCTTCTGGCCACGAGAAAGCTGGAAGGTTTTTGAGATTCGATTTCACTAACCACTACTCTTTAAGCGTTCAACACTAGACTCGCACATCTGTGCATGGATGTGAATGTGTAACATTTACTTTGGAGAACCATCTCCTCGATCTCCGCCTTTCTTTTCTTTCTTCTGTCTTTTTTCTTTTACCCTTTCGACAAAGTTTAAGTGCTGCTGCCTTCGAACGAACTTGTTTTGGTCTAGTAGGGCGTTGAACCCGTACGAAAATCAAAACAAAGAACTCCAGGAGGGAAGGGAGAGCCAGGGAGGGAGAGATAGAGAGACAGAGACCCAGAGAAAGAGAGAGAGAGAGAGAGAGAAAGAGAGAGAGAGAGAGAGAGAGAAAGAGAGAG
>NW_004797328.1:1577866-1580101 GCF_000002075.1 Aplysia californica | reverse complement strand
GGGGGGGGTTCCTGGAGGGGGGTGTTGATCTTTTGTTTCCTCCACCCCCCACCCTCGAATGTCTGGGGAACAACGGCTGAGAAACAGGGACGAACCATGTCTTGATGGTATTAGTCATGGTATGGAAATTCCATGTTTTTTCCTTGTTTTTTTTATTTTATATTTTATGTTGTAGCTTACATATTAAGTAGACCTGAAACAACACACCAACAACCTTAGGAAGAAGGCTATGAAGAGACTTAATCTCATCAAACGACTAGCCAGTACCAACTGAGGATCAGACAAGAACACCTTGAGATGCCACTGTTTAGGATATACCAGAACTGTTTTTGATTATAATGTTGTTCTATAAAACTACAAAGAACTCAATGGACACCATCCAAAACCAAGCTCTTCGTCTTATCTCTGGCGGAATGAGATCCTCGCCGACTGCGGCCTGTGAAATCCACACAAATATTGAGCCATTAGAAACTCGAAGAAAACAGGCAGCTATAGAAATATATGAAAGATCTAAAAGGCTAGAAAATAACCACCCTAATAGAATCCTTGTTGACAAGTGGAAAACTAATCAAAGACAAAAAAATATAAAATCTGTACTGGACACTGTTCTCAATCTCCAAGAAAAACATCACCTCCCTGAAAGACGAGAACCTCTGGAAAGAGTTCCCTCAACTCTCCCACCACATCTCACCATAGCAAAGCCAGAAATTAGGAAAACACTTTTGGACAAGAGCGATAAAAACACATATCCTGTTGCACTATAACATTTTGCCCTTGAAACAATGGATTCCTATCCACCGACATGGATCCACTCATACACTGATGGATCTGCCTTTAAGGCAACAATCAACTCTGGATATGGGTCAGTGATCAACTTGCCCAGTGGTATAAAAAAAAAGAAGTTTTTAATTCCAGCGGGTCCTTCTGCTCCAATTTCATTGCCAAACAACAGGCTATCACCAACACAGCAAACTACATCAACTACTTGTTTGACACTAGCCCACTTGCTACCACAGACATCGTTATCTTTACAGACAGCTTTTCAACACTAGAGACACTTGAGAGTGGGACTGATGTGAACAAAGAATATATTGCACTTGGTTTGGAGTCTACACAATTTGATAAGTAGGCACCACGTCAGAGTAGTCCTACAATGGATTCCTGCCCACACCGGGATACCGGGAAATGAAAGGGCTGATGCTCTGGTAAAAAAGGAGCTAGCCTCTCTCAGCCTGAAATTCCTACGAATTACACCACCTGCTGCCAAATGATCAAATCAAACCTCAGGGAAGATTGGATGAATGATTGGGCTACAGGTACGACAGGAAGGATGATGTATGGCCATATGAATAAACCACTGGTCAAAGATCCAATCATTGAGTTGAGGGGGGAGATCAATCCATAATATTCCAACTTAGAACACATCATGTATCCCTCATCCAATATCTCGACTGAATTGGAGTAAAGCAGTCTGCTGCCTGCCCACTATGTGACTACCCCTCAGAGACAGTAGAACATCATCTGTTCTTCTGTAGAAAACTAACCGATTTAAGGGGATGTTTTCTTCCCAAGCTACCCCACACATCTAATTGCCTCTACTCCTCAAGACAACAATTAGAACAGACATGCAGCTATTACCGAATGGTATCATGTAGAAGAGTTAACGCTCAGATGCAACTGGATCGCTAACAACAACAACAACAACATATTAAGTAGGAATGATGAATGAAACTAGACTCTCTGTGGATGGTTTAAAACAAATCATCTATAACGGTAGACAAGCAAATATAATGGAAAAAACACAACTTCATGGGGATGATTCGGCAAAGCTCTCGTTATTGATGTTCCAGTCGAACTAAGACCTACCTATCCAGCTGTATTCGATTTTGTCACCTATTGCACCAGCAATGACGCCAAAATCGCTTTTCTCCGGGGCAGCCCTTTAATACTTTTATATCGTGAAATACAAAACAAAAACAAGAAAGAAAAAAAACGACTTCTGAAAATCACAGGAAGATGTTTTCGTGTCCAATCGAGCGGTTTATTTCTGCTTACCAGTGACACAGAGATAGTACTGTCGCCGGTGTGCAAGGTTGTTTACATTCTACAAGACCCGCTTGGTAAGTCGCGGTTCCTGCAGGGAAGATATTTCAGCGGTCTTTGTCCACGACCGCCTAAGGTTGAAAGAGGGAAAATTCCTTACTCACGAAAAATTACTTTTACCTTATTCATATC
>NW_004797328.1:1573929-1575599 GCF_000002075.1 Aplysia californica | reverse complement strand
AGAGAGAGAGAGAGATGGAGAGAGAGAGGGGGGTGGAAGGGAGGGAGCAAGAGAGACAGACAGACAGGCAGACACATAGAGAGAGACACAGAGAGAGAGGGGGAGGGAGGGAAAGGAGGGGACACAGTGAGAGAGAAAGAGTGAAACAGAAAAAGGTAGTGGGGGGGAGAGACAGACAGACAGAAAAAAGGGAGAAAGAGGGAGAGAGAGGGGGGGAGAAAGACACAGAGAGAGAGGAAGAGGGAGAGAGAAAGAAGGAAAGAGATTAGTTTGCATTTGTCTGTCTTTTGTAAGCGCGTACGCAAGTTGTTTGTTGTTTTTTACTTTGGGTTTTTTGTGTGGGGGGGTGTTGAGAGAGAGAGAGAGAGAGAGAGAGAGAGAGAGAGAGAGAGAGAGAGAGAGAAAAGAGATAGCTACTTAAGGTGAAAGTATTGAAGACGATATGAAGAACGAATGATGCAGAAGTAAAAGAGGAGACGATCGAATGGACAAATAGACTAAAAATCTATAACTCGAAACGGAAGGTTCGAGAGTGTGGATACTTCCTACTTCGGTGCTGAACTCTTTCTACCAAAGAGACAAGCGCAATGTCCAATACACCACGACTCCTTTTTTTTAAAGAAAGAGTTTTACAGCCCTTGCAACACAGTTAGGTTATATTTTATAAGTGCGGAAGATTAGAGGTGTTACAAGGGAGTATCTGGATACCTGGAAGTGTCATCTCTGACTCAGAGGTTGACGTGTAATGACCCCCCATCTTTCACGGTCGCGAGCTGCCTACGCACATTCTGCCATATCTAGGCTAGTCCCTCTACCTATGTTGTCCATCCAAGTTATTCTTTGCCTACTTTTGGCTCTCCTGCCCACATCTTTCATTCAAGCACCTCCTTCACAAGGAAGTAACAAACACAAAAAGAAAGAGGAACGATAAGGGAGATTGATATTTTATAGGAAAGAAGGAGCAAACCGCACCAAAGCACCCGTCAACCACCCACACTCCAAGACTCCAACTTTAAACATCTTTACAAAAGGATGAGGTTCAAGTTAAAAGCCTAGTATCTCGCCCAATGAAGATTAACAAGACTCCACAAACCTTTGTTTTGGCCGCCCGTTCTTCCCAGTTTACGGCATCAGTCACTTCCAGCAGGGACTCACAATGTGGTCGGTCGTCTATTAGATACCCAAACAATTATTGTAGGTTATAGGACTACATCTGAACCTGCTTGATTGAAGGGCAACTTGTCCAAGACAATCGTCTGCATAAACCACCACTTCCCACCCTCCTCCTTTGCGTTTTTTCTGTATCGCAATAACACTGTCCAAGAGGAGCACCTGTCTAAGACGACTACTTGTCTCCTTGACAACTGGTGGTCGTCTAGGACAGATTTGACCGTAGACGTTTTTTCTTTTACCTAAGTCCCCAAACAGAGCTAAGGGAAGTGAGAAGGTAAAGATAATAAAGGTTTTCCTTGATACAACGTTTCGCCCTCCAAACCTCTGAAGCGTTCCGTTGAAAAAAGGTCCACATTATTAAAACAACCAATGGACCAAAGAAACAACCAACCAAACGAAGAAAGAAGTAAGCAAACAGATTCCTAAATCTCACAGTCTTGGATCCGTCATCTGAAAGACAAAAGAAGAAAATGTTTGTTTTGAGGAGCACCCGAGAA
>NW_004797328.1:1569577-1573829 GCF_000002075.1 Aplysia californica | reverse complement strand
CCAAATAAAATTGAAAAAAAAAAAAAGAAACGCAACTTTATAAAGGTAAGTCCGATGTCTTTCCAACAAGATTTAGACGCTCCTTGCTATCCAAATTCTTAGAGTCTTGCCATGAGGGATCAAACACACCTGAAAAAAATGATAAAAGGAACCTGATGGGGAAAACAACATGAAAGATAATACTCAAATGAACTTAAAGAACGTCCTGGGAAACAGCTAGGAATAGATAGGACTCAAAGCAAGGAAAAAACTGTTTTATTGATCACACAAGGGGATTTGTTTCTCAATAACAGGCATAACTAGCAATACAGGCATATTATGATAAATGTAAAATATAACCCACCAAGATGGTCACTGTAGTGTAGACCCTTGTTTACCAGCTAGGGTCAGTGTGTTCATTGTAATTGCTATCATAACTTCATCTTCGCCTGACCGAGTTCACTAAATATTGTACCCCAGCCCAGGGCCCCGCAGCGATGTGTACGGACTCGGTCTTCACGTGTATCCTAAGAACACAAGAATTTAAAGTGAAGCAAAATCAAGGCAAAGACAAGGTACAACAAAGTCACGATAAGGCAAAGGTGAAACAAGTCAAAGACTACAAAGATAAGACAAGCCAGAGACAAAGACCAGGCAAAGACAAAAAAAAATAATAAGGCAACGACAAAGAAAGGCAAGAAAGAGGTAGGTAAAGCAAAGACAAGACATGGCAAAGGCAGTACAGAGATATGGCAAAGACAGGACAGAAACAAGGCAAAGACAAGACATGACAAAGACAAGACAGAAACAAGGAAAAGACAAGACATGGCAAAGACTGGACAGAAACAAGGCAAAGACAAGACATGGCAGAGACAAGACAGAAACAGGGCAAAAACAGGACAGAGATAAGGCAAAGACAGTGCATAGGCATGGCAAATACAAGACATAGACATGACAAAGACATGACCAGGAAAAGACAACACAGGGACAATGAAAGAACAGGACAGGGCAAAGACAGCACAAGGCAAAGACACGACGAAGTAAAGAAAAGACAAGGAACTGACAAGACAAACGCATGACAAAAACAATACAAGGCAAGGACAAAGCAAAGAAAGGCAGGACAGAGGGAAGACGGCGAGACAAAGTAAAGACAAGACGGGGACATGGAAAAAAAATAAAGCGCTCCAAAAGACTTAAGAAAAAAAAATAGAAAGGACAACACAAAAACAAAACAAGGCAAAGACAAGACAGAGACATCGCAAAGACAGGACAAGGTGACGACAAGGCGAAGGAAAGACACCCTATTTGAGATACACAAGACAAGGTCCAGAGTTATTTCCAATACACGGCCAAGAGCTACACATAACCTCGGTGTCCTGCCATTTCTGATCCCGAGGTTCGCGAGACGCCGGTTAGGGTGATAAAGTAGTTCAACGTAAGGCAAGTATACCAACTGCCTGGGGGAGACAGACAGACAAAAGGCGATTTTCACTTGAACCCAGTCTCAGGGTTCTGAGTACCGTACGTGAAGCGGTAAAGGTTCACTCTAGTCTCAATGTGCCAAAGCATGCACTATTCGTCACCCAAACGCTGACTGTCATCCTACCAATCCGAGGCACTGACATCTGTGGTGCACGGTGTAGGTGCTTTGCTGTCGCACACAGGAGACATCATTCGATTCTCGAGAAGGAAGAATTTTTTTTTTTTAAGTATCCTTCTGCTGGGATTTTCTATCGTAGTCAGCCTGGGTCTGTCCTGACAGGCAGGATCGGAAGTCTCCTCCTAAATTATCTAAATCGTGTAAATGGGGACGTAAAAATACCTACAAAACATATTATCCGGGGCGCCTTTCGATGGCTGGATGCAAGATTCCAACAAATGCTATGTTGCAATAAATAATATTACATTTGTCTGAGTCTTCAAAGTAGAAATCGACGCTACCCTCAGATGTCCAGTATTTTGAATGAACTTAAACAGGGGTCTCAAACTCACAGCACCCAGACCAACTGGGGTCCTCAGAACGTTATTTTGCAGCCCCAACTTGACATCTAAGTCTACTGTTAGTGCAGCTGGCCTGTTTTTCTCACACGCACCTTCTTGCAGAGCTGTTTCCCTGGATTCTTCATTACTTATGGGCTATAGTAGCTCAAGCTCATATCAGCTTCCGGTGGCGGAGAACAGTTTCCTGTTCTGAACCGCTCTGACCAAAGATTGAGAGAATTGGGTTTCTAGAATTTAAAAATTTAATAGAAACCTTAACTTGTGGAATACAGTCAAACCTGCTTTAACTCCCATCTGTATAAGGCAATCACTTTTTCAAACGGCCACTTTCCATTTCCTTGTTTGCATATCTATTATTTAAAATTAGAATGAGACTGTTTAAGACGGCCACCTGAGACGCCACTTTTCTCCTCGGCTATAGATAACCGTCTTTGACAGTTTTGACTGTATTTGATGCAGCATATGGGGGCTCTCGAGGTCCAGAGCTACGGTGTTCGCCTCTCATTCAACAGGTCCCGGGTTCGAAACATAACTGCAAAGGATAAATTCTTCTCTAAAATGTTCTCCGTTCACCTCTTTTCCTGCTCTCTGGCCATGTTCTGTCGTCTGCTTTCGTTTCCACTTTCTGCCGCCCCCCCCCCCCCTCCCTCGGGGCTTCTGACTCCTTCTGCAGCCTTTCTAGTGCTACACCTTGGTTCCTTCTTACTGATGTCTTTCAGCCACACTCCTGATCTTAAGGTAGGAAGTATCCAACACCCAGCCTTCTCGGATATGTGCAAAAAATCTCGGAGGTCAGGTGCTCAGATTGCGCACTTTAAAGATCCCTTGGTTGTCCTAAAATTGATTACAGTCGCCTTCAGCCACCACCCGTGCAAAATTAGTAATTTTTACCAAACTAAAAATGTTTAATGTGTCCCGCGCGCTGATATGACCTTACCCGGTTGTGAGCGCCGTAAAACATTTACCAAAACAACCAACAACAACAACAACAACAACAACAACACAAAAGAGATGCAGCATAAATAGGCTCCTCTAGATTCTATATCCAGTGGACCACGGCTCATTTGTGATAGAAACGACTGTCTTACAGTGCTGAAAGGGGTTTCAAATCCTTCCCGAAGTCACTGAGGCCCATGTCAGCATAGAAGTAATATACCAGGTGTCCCACTTACACGGGTAATATTATGTGCTATGTCTGTATGCCAGCATAGATGTACATGCACTATGTTCGTAAATCAGCATCTCTAGATGCACTAAACCATGTGTCCCACTTACATGGGTCCTATTATTAACTATGTCTGTATGTCAGCACTGGGGGCTCCAGTGGCTAAGCAAGTAGCGAGTTTAGACTCAAGTAGTTTCAAGCAAGTGTCGATGACACGGGGATCGGATGGGTGGTAACTGGGGTGTGTCCTTGAGCAAGACACGACAATCTTAGCTCAAAATACAGGGCGCTGCACAGTGGCGACCGAAGTGGCATAGCTGTAAACTGTTCTGTATTAGTGTAATATTATGTAATATTGTGTAAATATGTATGTATTTATGCATGCATTTATGTATTTTTCTATTTATAATTGTGTATTTATGTATATTTACTTTTTAATTTTTTTGGATGTACTATACTATGTGCCCCACTAATACGGGTCATATTAAGTACTATGTCTGTATGTCAGCATAGATGTACTATGTGTGCATGTCAGCATACTGTATATCAGCATAGATGTACTGTACCATGTGTCCCACTTACACGGGTCATATTAGGTACTAAACTATATCCGTGTGTCAGCATATATGTACTACATACATACGTCCCACTTACACGGGTCATATTCTATAAACGCAACTTACCGAGTAATGAGGATGAGTGAAAGGAGGTGCTCGCTGGCGTTACGTTGCTGTTGGGCCCAAATTCCATCGAGAATTTCACCGCGCTTTCTGTGAAATCATCTATCATCCAATCCGTTTAATTGCAATACACTTAATACACAATCACTTTGCTTTCATTAGTAAACAATACTGTCTCTGTTTGAGTCAAAACTGCCAGATTCACCGCATTTTAGTGCCAGCAGGATAATAACTACATGGTCCAGTGTTCTGCTAGTTGCAACCTTACATTATTTAGTACGTTTGTAACTAAGATCGACATTTATAGTAGGTAACCCAAAATGGTACACTGAATACTTTACTATGAAGATAGGGAAATATTGTTCTGAACCCCGTTCGTGTGTATGTGTGTGTTTGTGTGTGTGTGTGTGTGTGTGTGTGTGTGTGT
>NW_004797328.1:1567702-1569444 GCF_000002075.1 Aplysia californica | reverse complement strand
CGTGCGTGTGTATATGAAGTGGTGGTGGTTGTTGCTGTATTGCTCCAATATAAGGCAGATCTGGTTGAGGTCTACATTTATTTATACGGTACTTCTTTCGTCTCTAGAGCCCAAAGTCTGATTCAGGAGCCCAGATAAACAGTGTCGCAGTTAGTAGACCAGTACTGGAAGATTAAAGATTCAAATTCAAGAAGAGTTCGACGGTTATGCAGTCTTTTTAAGTACTTTACCTTCCTGTTCAGTTTCTTGACCGTGTGTCAATTACTACTCCATAGATTGATTTCACAGCAAATCAGCAAGGCACAGAATTCAACAATAGAAAAACTCAAATGTAGCCAGAATTCGGCTTAAAGTATTGGAGATAATCGCAATTAAGGTATGTCGTTTTTTCCTACAAAACTTTAAGAAAGATGGACAAACTTATTTCCCCTGAATACTGCCTGGAAGCTTTCTTAATAACTGAAATTGCGAATATCCAAAGTACCGAGTACACGGGTGTAGCGGATGTTCCCCCCCCCCCCTTTGCACCGTGGACCCAGAGTGTCTGGGGCCTGTGCTAACAAAGTCTTTTGAGATGTCAATCAATACGGCCGATACTGACACGATATTTAAAGTGTTTACCTTCTCGCCGAGCCGCGGGAAATTAGTGATCAGGGGGAGGAGAACGGGAGGCTTAGCTCATCACGTGACTTTGCTCTCTTTTTGCGCCCACGCCAGAGGTTGCCCGGTGAACAAATAAACTAACCGAAAGATGAATTCACGAGAAAGGCCGACACGACGTGGGCTGAAAAGGATGTAGAAATAATTATTAACGTGGAGGAAAAAGAAGAGCGATGGAATGATCGTCGTGGCAATGGGCAACAAAAATAAGGGCGTGATGGTCCAGTGACACACATCGCAGATGGCAGTTGTAAAAACGGCGGGTTGAGAGGGGGAGGGAAGAGGATTGATACCAGGGGGACAAGAGTAAACGGATTTTTTGTAGACAAGGCCGGGCAACGCGCCGTACTCATTCAGCGCCGATGATTGAGTTGGAAGTTCGAAAAGAAATGCTTTATTTGAAAATGAGCTGACATTATTTGCTCAAATGGGCGAAAATCCTAAATGAGGTACGTCGTGTGCGCCATTGCTGACCTGAAAGAATTTGTTCTCAGAACCACCTAGATTTATTTATTTTTTTTTTTAAGCAGTTTTTTTTGTTTTTGTTTTTTGGTTTCCTCGTTTTATTTTGTCTGGGAAACTTTTTATAAACTATAGAATATTCATTTGAGAAATTTTGCTTTTTGGGATAGAACAGAACAAAAGCGTTTTATCTATCTATCTATCTATCTATCTATCTATCTATCTATCTATCTATCTATCTATCACACAAACACACTTGCACACACAAACACACACACTCTCTCTCTTGTATACCTCCATAGAGTATCGCCCGCACTGTCCCACTCTAGTCCCCAGAACATCCACAGAACACAGACCGCACTCACCCACTTCACCTCCACTCCCCTTCTCTCTCTATCTCTCATTCTTTCTCTCTATCTCTCATTCTTTCTTTCTCTCTCTCTCTCTCTCTATGTCTCTCTCTCCCCCTCCCTCTCTCTCTCTCTGTGTCTCTCCGTCTCTCCATCTCACTCTCTCAGTTGCCTCCACAGAGTACAGACCGCACTGGCCCACTCCAGCCCCCTGCCCTTCTCTCTCTCTCTCTCTCTCTCTCTCTCTCTCTCTCTCTCTCTCTCTCTCTT
>NW_004797328.1:1565801-1567602 GCF_000002075.1 Aplysia californica | reverse complement strand
TATCTATCTATCTATCTATCTATCTATCTATCTATCTATCTATCTATCTATCTATCTATCTATCTATCTATCTATCTATCTATCTATCTATCTTAGTTATCTCTCTATAATTATCTATCGTGCATTGATGTAACTATAAGATATTTAAACAGGTAATTTTGCTTTCCCATCAAACAAAACAATAGCGTCTATCTATTTATCTATCTATCTATCTATCTATATCTATATCTATCTATATATATTTATATATCGCGCACTGATGTAATTATAAGATATTTATTTCGGTAATTTTGCATTTTCGGGAAAATAAACACATGCGTCTATCTATTTTATCTATCTATCTATTTATCTTTTTTTTTTTCTATATATCGTTCTATCTATTTATCGTGTAAAAAAAAGACCATGCAAAAATGTACCCTCGCGTACATATAATACGTCTCTGAGAAAGCAATGTTACATAAAACCATAATATCATATTTCTGACCTCTCATTTTTCTCCTAATTATTCTCTTCAAACGCCCAAATAAAGATCCTGAAAAATCAGTTAACTCGCGCACGATACATCACACATCATCATTCCCGTGTACCACACCGTTGTGCCCAGATTTAGCGCAAACTCCCCCCCCCCCCCAAGAAAAAAAATATGGCGGGTTGACACTCGACCCTCCAGACCGACATGTCCTCTCAGTATAAGCTAACAAACTTCATGTCCGTTTACGAGCGTGTCAGCCAAAAGTGATATTTGGACAATCACCGCTTGGCCACAAGGGTTTCCAGGCAAGTCACAGGCCCGCCTAAGTAGAAGCTCGAGTGGCAAGGAGATATCTAGAAGACTCGATCTGGCTTCGTGAGAGACCCGACACATACGTTTTCTAAATATTTGCCCATGAGTACCTCAAAATTTGTTTGTTTTTCCGCGACTCGTTCTCTCTGTCGTTTTGCCATGTGTCCTATTTTTATATGCTTGCCTGTACGTATCAGCATACATCATATTTTCATATTTTCATGGGCATAAGGAGGTTCATGGGAGGGCGGGGGCGTGCAGCTACCTGTGTGTATGGGCTCTCACACACACACATGTGTACGTGCACATACACATGCACATTCACACACGTGCACGCATACACATACACACGCATTCACACACATGAATGCATACACAAACACATATACGCGCATTTACACATACACATATTTGTTTTGTTTTGTCGGATGGTGGTGGTGTGTGTGTGTGTGTGTGTGTCTGTGTGTGTGTGTGTGTGTGTGTGTGTGTGTGTGTGTGTGCGTGTGGGTGTGTCGTTTAGTTCATGTTTGGTTGTTAGCTTGTCTCATTTAAGTTGTTATTTCTTGGAAAGGGTAAGAGTGAGGCATTGAGGTGCCCAGTCATGGATGATATAAATTAGTTAATGCCAGCCCTTAATGAATACGTAAATGGATCCGTGTCATTCAGGGGGCAACCCCTCCCCCCCCCCCTTTTTTTTGCCCCCCATCCCCTTATCCCGGTCACTGTCCCATTTCTGAATGTTTCGGAAAAGCCAGTGATGTTCTCTCATTACGAGAGCTGCCCACTGACATGACCTGACGCTTGCGCGTGCTTTAAATAATGTGGAGTCTCCAGTAAAGACAGCAGGAAAATCTGGAGTGACGTGAGGTCCAGGCATTGGTTTCATCAGACGCTTGCACTTCAGGCGGACTGTTATGTCACAAGGGTTGGGCGAGAGCGAGCTACAGAGCGAGAGAGAGAGAGAGACAGAGAGAGAGAGAGAGAGAGAGAGAGAGAGAGAGAGAAAGAGAGAGAGAG
>NW_004797328.1:1563232-1564954 GCF_000002075.1 Aplysia californica | reverse complement strand
CCCCACCCCACCCCCCGTTATATAATGCGAGGATATGCAATCTATGTAGACAAGTTCTGAATGATCCCTGTTCGTTATGTTACCAGCAATGAGAACTGGTCGTCGGGCAAATTTGTCATCAATACGAAGACACATTCTTTTTAAAATTGCTATGCACCATGGAAACTACTTTTTCAAAATCGTGTTTAGGCCTATTTCCTCTCTTGTATGGAATCTTTTTGCCCTGAATCGTATTGCCTGCAGCTTCATATTCTTCGGGAACTTTCAACGATCGTGAAATTCGACGCACACACACACAAAAAAAAAACAGAATCGAGCCTCGGAGCGGATTTGTTCCAATGAATGGGTGTCAGTCGATTAAAAAGTATCGAATCTTTTTGGCCTCTCTATGAAGGACAAACTAAGTGTCATAAGGCGGACAGTTTGTTTAGAGGATAGCGAGCGTCGAGCGGAGTGCACTCCCCTTGTCAAACTATGGTGCAGCATAGCGGCATTATTTGCACACTTCGTCTGAGATCCTGGAGGGGGAAAGGCGGGAGAGAGTGAGTGAGTGAGGGGGAGAGGGAGAGAGAGAAAGGGCACGGAGAGAGAGAGAAAGGGAGAGAGA
Organism: Aplysia californica; assembly: GCF_000002075.1. Classification (NCBI taxonomy): domain Eukaryota; kingdom Metazoa; phylum Mollusca; class Gastropoda; order Aplysiida; family Aplysiidae; genus Aplysia; species Aplysia californica. The sequence goes on along the minus strand of NW_004797328.1, from coordinate 1,564,347 downwards.
GAGAGAGAGAGAGAGAGAGAGAGAGAGAGAGAGAGAGAGAGAGAGAGACAGAGAGACAGACAGACAGACATATCGTGCTTTACACATTAGCTGTTTTAATGTATTTTTTATTTCGTTATAAGGATATTCACATAATTGCATTCGAAAACGTTTGACATGTGTTGGAACTCAACTTTTTTAACGTCAAATTTCTCAAAACTAGCCACTGAGAGGATAGGACGTTGTAATTCTGTGATAGCAAAATGTGACTGGAGTAATTATAGTTGCTGTAAAAATAAATGAAAATACAATTTTGTCACGACATGGTTATTCTTGTGTTTCTAATCTATGTTTTTCAGTAAAATTAACAAGGAAATGTGTTTTTCTGTTGTCATAAAAGAGGTTGAGCTAAAAAAAACAACAACAAAAAACCGAATTTAATAAAATTCACAACGTTGAGAAAACAACGTGCATGTTTCTTCGAAATCATTATTTAATTTTGACCAGCGCCTGGTTTCACCACGATGCCTGAGACATGAGTGTCATGCCACGGTGGAATAAGACGCTCCATAAATTCTGGGTACATAAAGTTATGAAGCTATTCATATCAACTTAGAGCTTGATCATGATTACTATTTCTTGCTTTTGGTGCATAATTACCCTTACCATCTTTAAGAGAAGACGAGTTGTTTCTTCTTAAAAGAGGCAGATGTAGCCTGGTCCGGTAGCAGAGATAAAAGTAGAGAAAAATGGCCGCCAATGTTTGATGACTTCCAAAGCGTGAGAGTCCTTAGAATCTATAAATTTACATTTAATTTGTCTGACTTTGATTAACATTTTTCAGTAAAAATTCACAGAGAAACGTGTTTTGAAATGGACACAAAAGGTGTTGAGCCCTTCTTTAAAAATCTATGAAAAATGCCCAGCCCCGGAAACGTCTGTTTTCTAGTTTTCTTATATTTCGTTACAATAACGAGCGCCTGAATTCGCCAAGATGCCTCACACAACATTATGTCATTTCCCATCTTATTCCAAATTCTTCTCCCTCACCCCCCTCATCTCCCTACCCCTTATCTCCACCCCACACCATCCCCCACACCATCCACCATCCCATTCCCCATCCCCACTCATATTCC
>NW_004797328.1:1560573-1562347 GCF_000002075.1 Aplysia californica | reverse complement strand
ACACACACACACACACACACACACACACACACACACACACACACACACACAGAGACGTACACTATTGCTCACCCCACATGTTCACACCTCTTTAAAAAAGTCGGGCTTACAAAAGATGTTGACATATAATTTCAAAAATCTCTCGCCGCTGCTCCGTGCCATAGACGTGCCAAGTCGTGGCAGATGTCACTGCTTTTGTCACTGACTGCACGCCTGTTTGTTTATTTACCTGAACGGAGTGGCATTGCTACGGATCCTGATCTGTCATGCAAATGTTTCTGAAGTTCTGATAGGGTTGTGTCATCGTGTCTATGACAGGTTGGGTTTTTGTATTTATAAGTTTTGTTTTGCGCTGTATTATTTCTTTTTGGCAGACAAAAGTGGAGAAATGAAATATTACAAGAACATAATGTTAGAGTAGAGCGATGGATTTATTTCGTGTGGGGTTTTTTTCATTCGTGAGAGTGTTGTTGTGCAAATTAGATATTTGCACAGAAAGATAAAACAAGTGCGCACTATTTTATATGCTTAGACTCGATCCTATCAAATATTTATGCATTAATCCTATACGTACGGCCTGGGGTCATTTTGTACCCCGGGGTTGTATTCTTCACATTTAAGAATACTTCAAGTACGAAGATCTCTTTGAAACTTTCAGTATTTCTCAAAAAATCATTTTGACAGACTGCTATGCAAAGCGTAAGGATCGGATTAACGAGGAAATTTCCCCTTTGGAAAGTGGTGGCACAGAGTTCCCAACGTCGTATGGATACGATAGTAAAACACGACGTGCAGATTGGATTAAACAACCGAGAAGCACCCTCAATTGTTTTAAGGCAGAGCTTATCAATCATAAACTAGTACATTCATTAAAATATGTCAGTATCTTTCTAACGCTATCTCCAAAGCGGTACCTTATGACATTTTTGGCCATTTTGAGTTACGAAAACCATGAAGTCATAAACCAAGTGCTCTAACAGCTCTATCAAAATCGTAAGATTATGCGGAGTCGTTGTCAAGATACTCAAAGAATTACATTCTAAAAGGCTTGACATAAAGCGAAACTCAATTTTTTTTACGTTAAATTTCTCAAAGCTAGGTATTGAGCAGATAGAACGTTGTAATTCTAAGGCTGCGAAGGGAGGGTAGCAGGTGTCCTCTCGTCTGCTTCGCAAAAATGCACCATAAACTTGCACTCCTTGCACTCGATAAAAAAATCTTTGCTGCTCTGGAGCGCACCATGGACGTGCAAATAAAACTTTAAAAGGCCAAAAAATGATAACAAGTCTCACTAAAGTCGAGTGCCTGTGCAGCTTTTCCCTTTTTGCCCTTCATTTGGTTCCAAATATGGTCAATCGGTGCACTCCACAGCGAACAGGATATATGTCAGGGGTGCGCAGTCTTGGATACTGTCGAAATGGTCAAAGACGGCTATCCATTGTCGAGGAGAATTAATGTAGTTGTCTTAGACAGGTGGACGTTTTGCAATGCCTTTATGATGCATAAAACATGCCAGAGGGACAATTGGAAGTGGCCGTTGGTACGCATGATTGTCTTAAACAGGTGGCCGTTAAAACAGGTTGGACTGTATCATAATACAAGTCTTTGAGCTGCATTACCCCGTCCCAGTTGGTGATCGTTTTGTTCGAGGTATCCTGTCTGACGCCATCCCGTTGCACATTCTCCTATTATTGCTTCTATTTTTGTTTGGTTTTATAAATATTTTTTTAAAATAAATAAATGAAGAAGAAGAAGAAGAAGAAGAAGAAGAAGA
>NW_004797328.1:1555172-1557835 GCF_000002075.1 Aplysia californica | reverse complement strand
GGGGGGAGTGCGAGGGAGAGAGGGGAGGGAAAATGGTCCGATTAGAGAGGAAGAGGGAAGAACACAATGGGAGATTGGAAGGGTAGGGGATGGGGAAAGGAACGGGGGAAAGAAAGTGGGGAGAGGGGAGATTGAGGGAAGGGGGAGGTTTAGGGAAGGGGAAGAGGACAGGGGTAAAGGGCTGATGGGAAGGGGGATTCGATGGGGAGAGGTCGAGAGGAGAAGGGGAGGCGGGGTGCATTTCCGATTCGCTTACCCGCAGCCACATCCCGAATCGTCAGCCACATCCCAACCTTTGACAAGGGTCAAACTTCAATCTGTTTATAGATCTAGTTACCGGAACATAGGGTAAGTGATTGCCATGTAAGAGTCGCGATTCTGAGATTGTTTTGGTATCTCTTTACTCATCACCATGCGAATTTGTTGATGTTTTTCCCTAGACTCTACCTTTACTAAAATCTCGAACCTAGATCTAGTTGTAATCCAGGTGCAGGTTGTAGATTTCTGGAATCCAGTACATTCAAGAGATTAAATATTGGACTAGACTCTAGTAGTCGACTCTTCTACTTCTACTTCTGGCATGGAGGACGGGACAAAGAGATTTGTCTTAAAAGTGTTGTTTAACACAAGGCCTAGGAAGTTAGAAAACCTAACTCATTTTCCTGACGAAATGAAGCCTAAGTTGACTTTTATATTGTCAATAAGAGGTATAAAACGAACACAGGTTCATGAGTACCCTAGCAGCTCACTAGATCTAGATCTAATACTCATCTTTCGCAGCAAAAAGTAGATTTAGATCTAGACTAGGTCACATCCATACAGAGGCCTAAATATATTTAAACTTGCTTTGCTTGAAAAGCAATCAAAAATCAAAATCACACATTTTGAAAGAAGTGATATTTTATCAAAAGAAACATGTGAGGCAGCGTGGTGGAATCAGGCTCTCGTCAATTTTTGGGCAAGTAGAGTTTTTGATATCATCTTAAAGCTTGTTCAGTTGTCTTTATTTTGGTGGAAAAAAAATTCCATTTATCTAAAATACAAGTCGAGATATCTGCGAAAGAAGGAGGGGGAGGTCATCTATTTTCAGATATAAAATTAGTGAGGAAATGGCCGCCAAAGATTATTCATTTTCTTAGCCTAAGAGTCCGTTGTAACTGAAAATTTACATTTTTAGTGCCTTTAATCAACGTTTTTCAGAAAATTTTCCGCAGAGATCAGTTCTTTAATAGGCATGAAAGGTAGTTGAGCCAAAAAACAAAAATTTGATAAAAATTTATAAACCTGCGGAAAAATGCAAGTTTCTTCACTTTGAGTATTTTGACGAGAGCCTGATTCCACCACGCTGTCTCTCATATTACTCCACTGCCTCCAGCATTCGTTTTTAGTCATTCCAAAACAAGCAGACGAACGAGCATACATAGGCCTACATGGCCGATCTAGATTTAGATTTGATCTATAGATAGATACTTGTGGGCCTAGAATCTAGATATCTAGATCAAGATAGATATACAAATATCTACTATGTTTTTGTCTGAGAATGAATATTCCTCTTGTTGGTTCTTAGTTTTAGGCTTACCTGTGAATGCAAAGTCTGTTAACCGTTCTTTTAATACTTTTACTGCCTCATCTTCGGAACTAGCAGTAGAAGAACGAGCAGTAGAAGAACTAGCAGATTGTTCTTTCTTGTCTTGCTCCAATTTGTCTATGGCAGAACGCATCAACTCAATCCATATTCATGTATATCTTTTCTGTAGTAGGCCTAGGCTTGGCTAGAAGCATCTTGTATCATCACAAACAGCACCAGGCTGAACCAGCACTCCATGTTGTCTAAAAATAGCAATGGAAACCTCAATTTTGAGGCTCAATGTCACTACGGATGTGGCTGACGATTCGGGATGTGGCTGTGGGTTGACGAATCGGAAAGGCGCGGAGGCAGGAGGGAAGAGTGAGAAGAGAAAGGGGAGGAGAGTGGAAAGCTTTCTTTCCGATTTGACTTTGGGTTTTGCCCATTTTTTTTTAGTTCAGTGTGTGTGCCTAGGTACCCTAAAAGTGGTGAAATTTTATGCTAGCTCAGAGAGAAATGAAAATATGAAAATATGAAAATCAAATTATCTGATATTGTAAAGATGAAAATCAAATTATCTGATATGGTAAAGTTGATTGAAAATCAAATTATCTGAAAATGGTAAAGAGAAACAATACATAATACATGTGTATCCGGCCTTTACGACTTCGAGTTCCGACCTATCCCACCCACACCGAAGTGTTGTCAACTGGTTGCTGTGAAGAACAAATACTAATTCAAATTCTGTCTACGAATATATTTATTTGAATTATCCTCTGGATTAATAGATTTTTTTCTGCAATTGCGTGTGTATGCATTCTGGGGACTTGGGAGAAGACTTGGACAAAGGGGGTTAATACTCAAACCAACACGCGATATTGAGGATTGCGCGGCAATTGAAAACTAGAACAATCGTGCAGTGCGCAGAAGATCGCCAGGGAGAAAGCGTTATTTCCCCTTGTTTGCTGTCAGCACGTCCGGCCTGGCCCCGCGTGGCAGGCTCGTCAATAGGAAGCCATTAATAGTGTTTAACTTTTGATCACGTGATGTGGTTTCAGGGCGGGAAGATTGAGAGAGAGAGAGAGAGAGAGAGAGA
>NW_004797328.1:1553662-1554994 GCF_000002075.1 Aplysia californica | reverse complement strand
GGGGGGTAAGTGCCATGTCTTTCCCACACGGTAATATTATTCTCCTATACCGGATACATTTATTGAGTACTCGTGAGTGGTATCGATGCTGGATTGTAAAGAGTTCAAAGATAAAAAGGGATTTCGTATAGATCTAATATACAATTTATCTTTAAAAAGTATTGTGTACATTTTTAATAGCTTTTATGCAGTTGTTTTTACGCCCTCGTCAATAAAATGTAGATCATTTAAGAGACAGGCTTTAAATCTGCCTGTCAGGTCCAATCCTGGCTGAGAGGGATACAACCTCACAGGAGAAAGACAGCTAAGGTACTCGATAAAAATCCCCCCCCCCACCCCCCACCCAAGAAAACTGAATTTGGGTCTTCTGGGTGTGACGGCAAAAAACCTAAGCGCAACACCAGAGGCGCTATTCATTTATTCATTTATTCATTTATTCATTTGTTATATAATTTGTATACAATTATATTCTGTTTCCCTGTCACGTTTCAATTAATGAATCGTATTCCTATAGTTCCCAGAATTAGAACATTCTTATGATGACACTTCCTTTCATCCAGTGCCAGATCCGCGACAGACATCGGCGACTATGGTTCTCCATTCTCTTTTTTGCTCGGATGCTCTTAAAAAAGCTACGTTTCCCTGATCTTTCAACGTTACCCATTTGTTTAGGGTCCCTAAGTATGTTGCTCTGAGCCTACCCCTGCCTTGTTAGCCTTCAATTTTGCCAGAGAGAGCTAGAGGTTCAAGACCTTTATACTGATAACACATTAAGTACATTTTTAGAAATACTGGAGAAAAGAAAACAATGAACCTCTTGACATGAAAATCTCAAAAGAAAGAAAAAGAGGCTCACTGGATGGGTTTTTTTTTAACTTTTTTTTTGGGGGGGGGGGGGCAAAATCGCAGTTGAGTCATTTCTCTTTACAATTATAATGATTCCATATATATAAAGCGCATATCTATGCATATCAGATCTATATAGCCGGGTACTCACTTCAACTTGGGTGAAGTGAGGAAAATTTATGCAAAAAGCCCTTCCCAAGGATACAACAAGGTTCGAACGCATGACCTTCCGGTTACAAGCCCGACAGTCTAACCATTAGATCACTGTCACCACTCTCGGTATCGACTGCGTAGACTAAGCCAGCCGACAGTAGGAAGATACTCGGTAACACTAAACATCGATGTGGAGAATGCTCAACATCAATATCGCCCGGGGCGTAGCCGTAGCAAGCGAAAAAAGATTGTGTGTGCGTGTGTGTGTGTGTGTGTGTGTGTGTGTGTGTGTGTGTGTGTGTATGTGTGTGTGAGTGTGTTTGTGCGAGAGAG
>NW_004797328.1:1549392-1550675 GCF_000002075.1 Aplysia californica | reverse complement strand
CTTCTTCTTCTTCTTCTTCTTCTTCTTCTTCTTCTTCTTCTTCTTCTTCTTCTGCAACACTCTTACTGAGCATTTAGTCCGTACCAGGGCACCTGGCTACAGAGAAATATTTTGTTTTAATTAAAAGACAAGAAAAAAATAATTGTTGAACTTCTGATTGGCAGATCAAGTTCACGTGTCTAACTCACCTCTAATGCGACTATAATTTTCAATAAATACCGTGGCAGGCATCAGATTTTTATAGCTCTTTTCCACCCTTACCAAAATAGCTTGGCGCCAAAGCCAGACAACACAAGAACGCTGGATCACGATTTCACCGCGGTGACGGGGAATGTTGATTCATTCATTTGATCCAGTTGATCGATCATCATTATGTTTCATAGTTCAAGCCCTCTCATCCATTCTTGTATCAACAACTGGCAAGAGAAAGGAGCCCGTATTGTTTAATTGATTGCTCCTCCTCTTTGTCTCTTTTTGTGTAGAAAGGATTAAGAGGGAGGAGCAATCTTTACCGACGTATTTACTTTTCTCTGACAATTCTCTATTTTTCTTCCTTTTTTTTTACTCCCCCCCCTCCCCCCAATTGTAATCGCCATAGGCAATGTATACATGTTTTCATGCTTTCGGATTTCCAATTTTTGCAGGTAGGTTTCATTTTTTTTTTCTTTTTTTTTTTAAATCATTGGTGGCGGGACATGTTTTTACAATGTTCTTTCAATTACTTTTAGTCTTTGTTTCTTTCACCTTTGTTCTAGATATCTAAAGGGTTGGGTTTTTTTTTACAGAAATCTATATTTTCAATGGCCCTTGAATCATCACTAGTTAATAAGTAATCTTAGCCGTCTGTGTTTACAGGTAGGGTGGGGGGTATAATTGTAAAACGCATAGCTAATGCATGCATGGATACGCGCTATATAAATGCAGTTATCATAATGGTGTTTTATATCTCTGCATATTGCAAATCTTTTCGTGTGCGTTGGCTCTATTAAAGTGATTGCACCTATAAGTGTAATGTAGTCCATGTGTAGATGTATTTTACTCCGCCCCCCCCCCCCCCTCCCCCACGGGGAAAGTAGAGAGCCGTGCCCGATGTAGCGCGACGGTTACACAAGCGAAGAGAGTTAGGTGGTTGATATTAGATCAAGTACATGTATCTCAGTCTTTCTACTAAGATATATCCAACACAGCCCCGCTTTCTCCTATGTGGGGTTGAAGCAGCTTCATTGTAAATCATAAAATCACATTCATTCTAATGGGGTGGAGGCGGGGAAGAGGGGAAGGGG
>NW_004797328.1:1547155-1548427 GCF_000002075.1 Aplysia californica | reverse complement strand
GGGGTGGAGATATTTAAATGGGGTTGGTTAATAAAAGACTATTCTATTTCTAGAACAAAACAAAGCTGTACCTATTGATCTCAAAACGCCCTGGAATGCCTGAAAAGTTTTCTGTCCATTTCAGATCTTATAACGACCCCAGATTCGAACACACTATACAACACATATCATAACAAGGAGACTATAATCGTGATACAGAAATACGTTTTTTAAATTTGTACATGATTTTAGGCCTCCATGGATACAATTTAGATCATTTAGGAGGCGGGCTTCGACCCTGCCTGTCAAGACCAACCCAGGCTGAGAGGGAGACAACACTCCAGCTGAGCAAAAGAACCGAGCCACTCAATAAAATTCTTCCCACACGGGAATCGAACTCATGTCTTCTGCATGAGATGACAAAGCGCCCACCTAACCTCTACACCACACAGACGTCGCTTCAGCACTTATATGACCTTATTGTGTTGCAAGTGCCGTAAAACTCTTGCTAGAGCTAAAGACGTCGCTTTATTCTACAGAAATATATCTGATGCTTCCTTCTTTCCTCCAACTCCAGTCCAACCTGCCAGACTCGGCCAGTTCACCCAGCTGTGGGGATTCGGCAACCTGGTGGTATTCCCTACTGACTGGTCCTCCTGGGTCATGCCTATTCATGCGTTATTCTCACTCGTTGGGTGGTCAGGAGAGAGAATACGCAGATTTTTGCCGCTTCGTAGCTCCCAAATTTCGTTACGAAGTCTACCACACTAGCACGGTGCGTACCAGCTTCGTTAAAATTCAGCCTCCTAGTTGAAGAAAGGGGGGGGGGCTTCTTTGTTATTTGTTTCTGTTGTTTATAATTTTTTTAGGGGGGGGGGTGATTTGATTGGGTTTGTTTTTTTAGGGTGATTTTTTTTTCTCTCCCCCTAATGCTGTGGCACAGAAAATTATGTGGCCACCTACTGAAAACGAGTCAGGGGGGTGAGAGTGAAATATTAGAGATTGGGGGGTAGGGTGGAGGTGTGGTCATTTAACTCTGCGGGAGGGAATTTAATTAGCACTGACTGAGCACCCTTCTCTCCCCTTTTCCCTCGTTTTCCTATTTTTTTCATGTTTCTTGTTAGTGGAAAATGAGTTGTTGTTGTTATTGTTTTGTGTGTATGTATGTGAGTGTGTGAGTGAGTGTGTGTGTGTGTGTGTGTGTGTGTGTATGTTAGTGTGTGAGTGAGTGTGTGTGTGTGTGTGTGTGTGTGTATGTGAGTGTGTGAGTGAGTGTGTGTGTGTGTGTGTGTG
>NW_004797328.1:1530375-1545354 GCF_000002075.1 Aplysia californica | reverse complement strand
AGACAGACAGACAGACAGACAGACAGACAGACAGACAGACAGACAGACAGACAGAGACGGAGAGAGAGAGAGACAGAGATTCGATCAACTTTAAATGAAAAGTGTGGAATAAGAAAAAAGTCAGTAAGTGCCGAATTAGATACGACCAAACGGTTTCCAGCAAACGTTCAGTAAAACTGTTTAGATGCTCTCGGTGTATCTATCTATCTATCTATCTATCTATCTATCTATCGATCTATCTCTATCTATCTATCTATCTATCGATATATCTATCTATCTATCGATATATCTATCTATTTATCTATCTACATTCTCGAGTCAGCGATCCCTTTTCTACGAAAAAGACACCATCCATATCTATAAGTATTCATGGACCAGGGCTTTCGGAGTCTATACCGCTACTTTTAAGACAGATGCCAAAACAAAAAGAAATCAAAACAAATTCCAAAACAAAGCAAAAGGAAAATCTCTTTCTGTCGTAACGTCACCATGCGGTCCACATATTAATGCCATGTTCGTCAATATGTGGTGACCAGCTGGTCTAGGAAGGCCGGGGGAAAGCGGGGAGGGGGGAGGGGGGTTGTCTCACTGATGCAGATAACCAGATGAGAATAATTAGAGCTATAGAGCTCTGCCTTAGTCGATATCGATATTGAGTACTCTCGACAGAAACTTTGAATGACGAGTATTCGGTATAACCCAGCGGCTTAAACGATGCTATCGAAAAAGGGGAGAGATTATACCGACAAGCAATCTTGGGACTTTTCTTTCATTACTTTTTTTTGGGGGGAGGGGGGGGAGAATTGCTGATAAAATTGCATCCAGTGACTAATGTTCCACTGAAATAAACGAAAAATTGCTAGAGCTAAAGGCAGTTTCAGTGAAATGATTCCAAAACGGAAAAAAGAAACATCTCCATGACGAGAATTTCATTGAAAGAAAAGAAATCAAATGAAGTAGTACTTAATGAGGCCGTTTACTAATAAAAACGAAATTAGGAAGCTTTTTCAGAACAATTGAATCAACATAAAGGTCCTGAATATTATCTTTCTCTCACTGGTAAAATTGAAAGTAAGAAATAGAGGTGTAGACCCGTTGCAACTTACTTGAAAAGTCTGAACATATGGCTGTTAAGAAAAGAAAGACAAGGATGATAAAAATAGGGGTGGGGAGGGGGGTAGAATATCTGAGCAAAGATATGAAGAGTGAATCACGATCGCCGATTTCTGTTTAAGATCTTTTGCACTTAATGGTGAAGATGGTGAATCTAAACTATAACTCTTATCTATTCGCTTTCAAAGTTCCTGAAAAATATACATTACTGAACATTGTTGTATATGATTTGATTATTTCCTTCCGATCAAACGTATGATATCGTCATGTTCTCTCCTCGGTGGTCTTTGCACGAAATTACTCTCTTATAATACCTTTAATCTTGGCCACTTATATTACCTAAATGTGTTGCAAGTGCTGTAAAACTATTTCTAAAACTTAACTAAAAACGCGTTTTGACCTTTGAACTCCCTACTATACAATACGATATCGAGAATCAACGATACTCACCCCGTAGAAGCTTTAAAAAAATAAAACAAAAAACAAAAAACTATGCGATATTTACAAATCTCTCGAGAGAGAGGCGCAGCCATATTGATTATAATTATGATATCCGTACAACTGCCCCAGCCTGTCTCACGCAGACAATGCAGCAGCCCCGCTGGAGCGTAGAGGGAATCGTGAGTAGAACAAAGTCTGCGTTGTCTCGCGGCAGAGTAAGGACCTGCGGGGTTTCTTCATTTTTCCACTTGTTTGCCTTTCTAATGCACTTACTTCACACACCAGCGCACCCTGCGTGACCTGGCTCATGAGTACCACACCGGTCACGTGTCTTCGGGGACATCGACGCGAGCCATAGCGGAAAACCTCAAGGGTCCACGGGAAGTGCACGCGCTGTAGAGGATGGATATCGTTGGGATTCGTCTGTATGTCGTATTATCGCGCTTGGGGTGAGTGAGAGTCAGCGCGTTTTCCCGCTGTGACCATGAGGCACGTGCAGTGCCAAGGGTTGACAGGGGCTATAATAGCCGTGTCGTTGTTCCGTTATGATATTGTTGGGTTCTATGTGCCATAACCCACAACCCAACGCTCGAAGTCCGGAAGTAGGAAAATTATGCCCCCTTCTCAAATTGTCGTTAGAGCGGTGAAGGGGGATACAATGTACATATGTGTCCAATTTCGGGGCGATTTGCTCAAAAGGTCCAAATTCGTTTACTTTAGAGTTGTTCTGTTTTGTTGAGGAATGCCAGTAACACATCTCCAGTTGTTCAAAAATTGCACTAAATTCTAGTGTGCTAGATATCATTTAGGAAGAGGAAACGAGGAAAACCACAAAAACAATGAAGACAACATGCTACTAACAGAATGGTGAATAAATTATATGAATTGCTTCAGTAAAATAAAGGAACTGTTATCCTAAAGAGATAAATGGCTACGTGTGGTTATGGTGCCTTGTGGCGACCTTAACCCCTTAACGGAAAAGTCAAACAAGGAGTTCAACAAACTAAGCTGCGACATAATGATAATTGATGGTCGCCGCTAATGCATGTCTTATCAGTTGCCTCTTCTCCTCCCTTTTGTTCGCATTATGGAAGACTCGAAACTTCGTTTTATAGTCTGTTGGAGACTTTAACGAACTAAAAAATAAGCAACGATCAAGGACGGAAATTTCAAAGACAAAAGATTTCCCCTTCTCCCTTTTTTACCCCACTCCTTTCCGCTTCAAAACAGATTCTGAAAAAATAAAGGGAAAAGAGAAACCTCAAGAATACAGCAAGAAAATGAACGCCAGGGATTTAAGAGAGGGATGGAAGATATAAGAAGAGAGGCTGGAAGGAAAAAGGGGGTGAACAGGACGGAAGGATGAGGAGGAGGAAGTGAAAGACACAGCCGCTTAATCATTCAAGTACCGTCTCTCCATCAACCAGCTAGACACAATGAATTGTGAACCACTTAAAAAGTCAGTCAATCAATAAGGTGGTCTTGTTTAAGTACATCCCTCGACCCATCTGGACTGCCCTAATGACTTTCTGAAAAGGTCACGTCATTTCTCTCCGGTCTGTGATGTCCTCTGGGAACAGCCGTGGGGCAAGGGATGTCCACTTGTCAATGTTGTCCCTTCTCCTTGTTTACGGTCTGTCTCCCATTCTTCGCCCCTGTACTGTAGCTTGCCGACTCCCCCTCCCCCCCTGCTTAATCAGTAGGTCATGTGGCATGACAATGTAGCCATACCGTATATCTGTGGGTTGCTTTGATTTGGGAGGGGGGGGTCGCTAGCTGAATCTTAGATAGATAGATAGATAGATAGATAGATAGATAGATAGATAGATAGATAGATAGATATATCTTTCTTTTTCTTTTAAACTGAACTGGGGCTAAAATGATCCTGGTTTGAATCCTCTAAGGGGTGACAGTGAGCTTGATGGCTCTACGCCCGTAATATTATAGTATTATTCAAGGGGAACAAGATGTTTCGTTGTGTAAACATCTCGGAGCCGCGTGGAAAAGGAAAGGGGGGGGGGGGTTCTTAAATTTTTAAGATTGTAATCTGTTGAAATGGATATTACACAACATAATATATCATACCAATGCTGTCATGAGGCTTGGAATTATATTTTCCAGAATCAGCCATCATTTTTACAACCGGTTCAAGTTATTCAGCTCTCGCTTCACCCTAATATAAATCAACAAACAAACCATATGTTGCTTCTCGGATGTTCTCACGAGGTTTTCACACAACCAAGGCCACAAAGCGAGGAGTTAAGAGCTCAGGTGTACACCTCTCTGCTTTTTGTTGTATTGTACAAACGAAGGAACTAAGCTGTTACCACGGATTTCTCCCTCCCTGGCCGAGAAAAGGGCTACAAGAGTCCTCTCCCACACCTGTGGTGTATCAGAACGACAGGGCTAACACCAATACTAAATACTCCACGTCACCGGCGCTAAACCCACGTCTTTTGTTCCGTTTCCCCGTTGCTAAGGACGCTCTTGAACTCCTGATACCACTCGATCGTACTTTTGATCCCTTACGTGCGGGATCGTTTTCTTTTCATTTCAGATGGCCCCGCCGAATCATTAGTGGTGGAGTCGTTATTTTGAAAGAGACAGGGTGCTTTAACCGCATACCGCAGCTAATAGAACTTCAGCGGCGCTGTTTGCCCTGGATATTTCGATCAACGACATTCATATTATAATAGTATACAGTACAAGACGAATGTGAACTCTTTGTGGGCGTTCCTTTAACAGTCACAACAAATCTTTTTTCCCCCGCAGCTTACTTTAGGGACATGAGCATATTTATCATTTGCAACCCGCTGAATAGTTGTTACATCTATACCGTAGACTCTCCAAAATGTCCTGAGGCATGGAGGAAATTGAGATATTAACCTTCTATTTTATTCACACGATGCCCTGAAAACGGCAAAACATATTTTTTTCTACCTAGGTAGAAAATAGTTCTTTGACACAGCTTTATGAAAAGGTGATCTCCGTTGATATAAGTCGCCCCTATTTACTTTAATTAAAAGTACAGAAAATCTGAAAAACATGTTGTTCATTGTAATGTTGAAGGTACATTAGAGGCTGAAAACGGAGCAATCGCTCGGTTGCGAAGGAAGAAATATATCCGTTCTATTTACAGATTCTGCTGACATCCGTCTATGTATTTCTTCCTGAATCTGGTAAGATTTTCCAATGATAAGTTACAAACATATCATTCCACCATGGGAACGTCATCTCTTATCTGTAATAACTTGCAGCGATGTCTGTAGCATTGCAGTTTTTATCTATAAAATAGACAATCCTCACAAATTGCTATTTTAATACTTTAATACTTGTTGCAATTTGGACTCCAATTATGGAGAGAGAGAGACACAGAGAGAGAGAGAGAGAGAGAGAGAGAGAGAGAGAGAGAGAGAGAGAGAGAGAGAGAGAGAGAGGAGGGGATGAGAGAAAGGGAGAGAGAAGGAGAGAGGGGGAGGGAGAAAAGGGGAGGAAGGGGGACAACGGATGGCTCTTGTTCGAGTCCCAGGCAGGGTGTTCTTCAACTCTGGTCGTTTTGTGGCGTTTTCAAGGCTCTCAACCCCTTTGGCTCTGACCTGTTGTAGATGGACGTTAAATTCGGAGTTCCCACCTCTTAAATAACGTGGCAGTGTTGATACGGACGTTAACCCATGCATTTATACTGTAAGGGCTAGAGAGCGACGTTCTGGAACGCAGCTGTGAATGCATGTATTTCAGAACCTTTCTCATCTGAATCATAGACTTAAGTCTCTACGCCCGAGAACTGGGTGAACTGTTTCAGGTTTCATCACACGCCTCAGATATGTTCTTATGGACAGAAGAGGCTTTTTATTTTTTATATTTTTATATATTAAATGTGTTTTTACGCCCCCATCGACACAATATACGACATCATCAAAGAGACGGGCTCTCGAGAAGAAAAGTGGTCATCTTAGACAGGCGATCCTCTTGGACGTTGTCATTATAATTATTTAGATCTAGGGGGGAAAGCGCAAAAGGGAAACGCAAATTGGTTGTTTTGACACGTCTTGGACAAGTGGTTTTTAGAGCAGGATCGACTGTATGTCCGTTTCACTGTTGCTATTTTAAAGTTCTTTAGCGGGTGGTAGGAAGATGCTCAAATGTGGTTTGCTCCTTCTTTTCTATAAAGTATATATCGTCCTCATCTCTCCTCCGTCTTTTTCATATTTATTACTCTCTAGTTACATGTACTTTTACTTTTTACTTTTTTCTTACGCTTGTACCGGTGGGTGTAACGGTGAGATACAGGCGCCTATCTGCAGCAAGGTGAGTGGCCTGTAGGAGAGACATCCCGTGAATTCTGAAGTCTTGGTCTTCCTCCGGCTCTCCAGCCAGAATATCTTGAAACACCTCTAATCTTCGGAACTTATAAGACTTGTGTTGCAAGTGCAGTAAAGCGCTTACTCAAACAAACAAAAAACGGGCTTTATCAATTTGTGGTTAACGGAAACGAGACTTGTTCCTGTTCGATAGTCGGTCTGCGGTGTACACAATGCGGTGAACCAAGGGTCTTAAAGAAACACTTAGACAATCCAGGGAAATGAAATCACGACAGCTGTTTACTCGCAGTTTCTGCCAAATCCTCTACACCAACACAATCTCGCCTCCATTTCTCCTCATCTTCCTTTTGCTCTTTCATCAATAGCTTGTCCTTCTTTGTTTCTTTTGAAATTTTACTACAAAACACAACACACACAAGTGCACACAGATCTGGACTGAAAAGAAGGGAAGAAGAAGAAGAAGAAGAAGAAGAAGAAGAAGAAGAAGAAGAAGAAGAAGAAGAAGAAGAAGAAGAGGGAGGGAAGGAGAGAGGGAAGGAGAGAGAGAGGGGGGAGGGAGGGAGAGAGAGCGACAGAGAGAGCGAAATAAAGATGGAAAGAGAGACAGAGAGACAGAGACAGGGAGCGAGAGAGATGGAGACAGACAGACAGACAGACAGACAGACAGACAGACAGACAGACAGACAGACAGACAGACAGACAGACAGACAGACAGACAGACAGACAGACAGACAGACAGACAGACAGACAGACAGAGACAGACAGACAGAGAGACAGAGAGAAAGAGATAACAAAATCTGAAATAAGGCAAACATCAGACTACTTCCACTAATGAATCATCTTCTCCCATTAAAGAAAAGGATGAAGGAACAATGTGTGGTAACGTCTGAAGAGTCTTCACATCCCCCTTCATCTCCTTGTGGTAAACGACAGGGTTAAACCGCGTCATGCCTGTCGTTAATCCGTAGCACAGCGCATACTTTGCGGCATCAGATGTGGTGAGAAAGAGAAAATCCTGTTCCAGCAGCCTGCTACATAGAGAGAGGAAAAGCCCAGACAGTGCAATGAGGACAAAAGCGCCCTAAAAACAGCTAAAATTTACTCACGCAACGAAGGGGACAAGACTTGTTGTTGTTGTTGTTTTTCTTTTTGTTGTTGTTGTTTTTGCTGTTGTTGTTATTATTGTTGTTGTGTTGTTGTTGTTGTTGTTGTTGTTGTTGTTGTTGTTGTTGTTGTTGTTGTTGTTGTTTGTTCTTCAAGTCAATGAAGACCATCTAGTCATCCGGGAGTTAGAGGTGAGTGGGTAGACCACCGTTCTAGCCGATCTGCGCTGTAAGAGTTCTGTCACAGTGTTGGCAGGTGCAGATGGTGGCTGCAGTTGGAGATCTGTATATAATATTGTATTATGCCGAAAGTAGTGGATATTTCCTTAATTATTTCTATCTGTCTGTCTTACTTTTTACCAATATTAAACGATCGTTATTGTGTCAATGTGCTTCTCTTTACTCAATCAGACCCAGACAACTGCTCCAGTTACCTGCTTATCACAACAGCTTGTTGGTAAAATATGAAAACTGACCTGACACAATATCGCATTCACAAGGAACCACAGCACCACGTGGCTAAAGCTTTCGGGCCCCGGGATGAAGGTGTCTTTACCGTTAGCGTTCTCACACTGTTACAAGACACGCCTTAGACTCCTTTGGTTCCACTATATTGAACTCTGATGCTGTGAGCCTTGATCAGATCACCAAAGAGGAAAGTTTAAAATGTTCTTGTCGGGTATGTTCATGCCCCTCCCCCCCCCCCCCCCCCCCCAAAAAAAAAAAAAAAAAACCCCCCCCAAAAACCCCACCCCTTTTCCTCCCCTCTCACCAACTTGGCTCTAGTGTTTCGGAGGGCCCACCTCTTTAGTACCATATTGTGTTGACATGGACATATGAGCCATACCATGCAGTTCCTTACAATTCGCTTTTTTTTTGGGTCCAGTACCCACGCCAAATGATAAAATATTTTACCAAAGTTATTATCCCTACTTTTCAAAATGGCAACTTGCTATTGTTTTAAGTAGCTTACATTACACACATGACATCTCTGTCCTTGCTTTGTACTATTTGAAAATAATCTAGTACCCGAAAGTGGAAAGCTAATACTTCTATAATATATTCTATATATTTGTGAAAGTTCGTCACTTTAGTCCCCTAAATCTTCCGAACTACTTAACTTTGGAATTTGAAAAAAAAATAACCGTGGTTCAGAATCATTTAAAGGGTGCCCAATTATATTAAGGATTCTGAAGTCACTGTAGTTTAATTTTCGGGGGGGGGTATTAGTTTCGTTAACATCTAATCTTGAGAAAGTCCGTCTTTTAAGATGCCAAGGTAACCAAGTGAGGCCTTCGTTCACAAGCAGTGCGCACTGCTTTCACAATGACTTGACGATCGATTCTTTTGAGTCCATTCGTCGAACGGGGTACCCAGCTAGTACAAAATGTCGGCGCTGTGGCCATTTCCAAAAGTAGATGGCATCTTCTGTCCCTGTTCCCGCTCTGTGCCTCGCGTCTGGAGCGTCCGACTCTCTGTGACGTGAGGGGTGGTGGTGGTGGTTAGCAGCGGCATCCGGCATGAGAGAGCGGCAAGGGGAGCTAATCAGCGAGCCGGGGACAAAAGACTCGATCTCGAGAGGTAGCGGGACACGGAGAAGCCATCAGGCGTGAGGGGGCGCAAGAGGCGGGGAGAGGACGAGAGAGGAGCCGAGAGAGACTCTCCATACTTCTGTCAACCGAGACGAAGAGCGGCACCTTACGAGCACCGCCGAGTCTAACGAGGATCAAAGTAAAAAATGATATGTACACTCGTTCAAATTGTCGGGGTTGTATGATCGGGTCGGGAGAGGAAATCGGACAGGCCAGTAAGTGTTAAGTCAAATGGAATTCGGCAAGGAAAAATATTTACATCTATCTATTAAGGTCTCCCTCTCCATTAACTCTCGATAACTTTTCAGCAATAGACGGTAGGCTTTGACAAAGTCCACGAACAAATGTGTCCAATTTTCCTCTAGTAAAAGAATTCATCAATGAGAGAGAGAGGAGTACCACCATGTTTTTCTTCATTTGAAGTGAATTTAAGAGAAAATAAAGCATCCTCGATCATTCTCGAGAAAAATAACCATGAATTGTCAACGCTCTTCTATCCCTGGGTCACGATCTGATTAATTTATCCGGATAAAAACAGATATGATATACGAAAATCGAAAAGGGTAGTGCCAAAACAACATCAGCTCAAAAAAATCTTATCTGAAGGCACTCAGAGACAACAATCGTGCTGAACAACCAGGAGAATGTCGCACTGGTGTATACCCTACTTAAGATCGTACCACTAATTAAAGCCGCACCTCGCGGTTAGGGATGGTTGGAATTAAGTAGAAGAGGTGACGTAAAAGAAGAACACTGTCGACGCTATGAACTATGGAGCGATCAAACGTGGATGGGAAGTGCCTTTCGCGGACTAATTTTGGCTGTTGTTGTTGTTGTTGTTGCTGTTATTGTTTTTGTTGTTGTTATTGTTGTTGTTGTTGTTGTTGTTTTCGTTGTTGTTGTTGTTGTTACTGTTGTTATTTTTGTTTTGTTTGTTTTTCTTTAAAATAGATTGTCTTACAAACTGGCGTTTTGGCTCCACCAGTCTCCGTTAGTCGTTTCTCAGACGCTGGCAGAAGACCTGATTTCGATTCTCGTATGTGGAGAAATTTTATCGAGTATCTCCGTCTTTCTGTTGCGGCAATGTATCCCTCACAGTAGAGTTGGCCCTGACTGGTAAGGTAAAAGCCCACCTCCTTAATGATCTAGATTGTGTCGAAGAGGGCGTGAAAAACCTACATTAAAGAGAATAAATAAGTTTGAATTCATTCTATTAAGGCTTGATCGAATCGTGGATATTTGTTTAGGTGTTCATACAAGATATTAGGGTTCTCAAATCATTTTTTTTTTAGATTAAAGTGTAATAATAATAACTACTGTTACGAGAATACAGTTATAACGATATAAACATGGACTGAAAGGTGGGCGGCATACTTCATACACTATCTTTTGCCCGTGGGAATCAATAATTTCGTTTTTTCGAAAACATAGGTGTTTTTAATTAAGAGGTAGGCTTTGACCTTGCCTGTCACGGCTAACCTTGGCTCAGAGGGATACAACGCCCCAACAGAAAGACGAAGGTATTCGATAAGAATTCTCCGCACACGGGAATCGAACTGAAGTTTTCTGCGTACGACGGTGAAGCATCTCACCGTTACAGCACAGATGCTGATGTGGGAATCGAACTCAACTATTTACGCACAAAACCAACAATCAAACCAGTGGATCACAGACAACAGTGCAGGTGGTTGGAAGGCGCCACTGGTAGGTCCTTCTTACTTTATTTTCCCTCTTGTTCTGTCTGTCTGTCTGTCTGTCTGTCTGTCTGTCTGTCTGTCTGTCTGTCTGTCTGCCTGTCTGTCTGTCTGTCTGTCTGTCTGTCTGACCTTATCCCAGTACTTAATGCCCACTGTTGTGTTGATGTGCTTCTCTCTACTCAAACAAACAAATACAGACAAGTGTACTCTTTATATGTTTTCACAACAGCATGTTGGTAAAATAGGAAAATCTACCCGACACAATATCGCCATGAAGAAGAACCATAGCACAACGTGGCCATTTCTTACGGGCTCCCGGGTGGAGGTGTTTTTAGTTTAGTTTTAGTAAGAGTTTTACGACACTTGCAACACGATAGGTCATACATGTAGAGGTGCCGAAGATTAGAGGTGTTACGAAAGAGTAACAGACACACAAAAAAGAAGGAAGGAAGATAAAGATGATAGATGTTGGATAGGAAAGAAGAAGCAAACCACACCAGAGCACTCACCAACAACCCACTGGGGGTGGTTTTACCGTTATAGATGTACCAAGCTCTGTGCCTTTCTCTATGAATCAAAACAGAGAAAGCTGTGGAGGATTATCATTATAATTACCATTATGAAGCTAACCATCGATAAAGACTTTTTATTGACGGAGTGCATTTGTCCATTGTCGCCTTCCCAAAACAGAATGGCCTTCTTTTCTGACAAGGTACTGTTTCAGTCGTACCTGTTGTGTCAGTCACCTGTCCAAGACAATCACTTGTACAAAAGATAATTTCCCACTTCTCCCCTTGCGTTTTTTTCTTCTATAATTATATGATATTATCATAATGGCACTATGCACGTAGTCTACCTGTCTAAGACAACCCCCTTTCCCCTCAACAATAAATATCCGTCTTGGACAATGTTGACCGAATATGCTAACGTTCATGGTACTATGCTACGGCTGTGTGTTGATTCACAGCTGTATGCCGTTCAGAACGTTATTTCGTAACCTGCCTCTGAAGTCTCGGTCAATCCAAAAAAGGTTCCCAGTGAAAAAGGAGCGCTCAAAACTTTTTGTGCTGCATTAATTGTTTCATTTTCGCCCATCGTAGCCCCACATTTCAGTCGCTGGGACATACCCTGAGTTCATCAGACATCCAGACTCTATCTGAACGTCGAACACAAAGGTAACATGGTAGTTTTTGTCTGACATGAACTCGGAACAATTTTACCGAGAGTCTTCTTATTTAACGATGTTTTCAAAGGAGGGGGACTCTTTTGTACCCTGAGAGAAACATAAGACAGAGCATGTACTTGTGAGGAGCAAGTTCGTCGAAAAGGAGAGCAAATTCATTACACCGCCTGGTAAACACGGGGGAGGGAACTCTTTTCACAGGAAACAACTCTCGATCAATATTTGCGCAGATCCTGTTTCATTGGTCGAGTTAAGGGCCCAGTGGTGACGCCGTTAAGATTTTCGCGTCTGTGCCTACGCTTGGAATTCGACTCTTTTTAGACTCCCTTGTAGGACTTCTGAATGTCCTGTAAAAGCAGGAACAGAGAGAGAGAGAGAGAGAGAGAGAGAGAGAGAGAGAGAGAGAGAGAGAGAGAAAGAGAGAGAGAAAGAGAGAGAGAAAGAGAGAGAGAAAAGAAAGTGAGAGAGGTTGAAGGAGAGGGAGAAAGAATGAGGGTCAGGGTTGATTAAGAAGGAGGTTGTACATTTTTTTTTAAGACGACAGAAGAACGGGCCTCCGGGCAGGAACGGCAAAGGTCAAGAGGTGTATACAATGTGGACAGAATGACAAAATAAAATACAGAGACTGACATGTAGGCATACAGGAGAAAGGACAGTTTGGGTCAGACGTAGAAATTCAGTCTACGGAATGTGTGCAAGTTGAGTGATCATTTTTACGGAGAGCAAAATCAGACATATTCGCCAATATTAATAATAATAATTGAAGTTTATATAGCGCATATCCATGATCAAGAGCATGCTCTATGCGCTTTACAACTATTATTACTTCAGCAGACCCTCTGAGAACACTCAGAAATATTGTCCGTTTCCGCGGAAGCACACAGTGCAAGCTGCGGATTTCACGCGCTCAAACACTATAAAACTGACAAGATCGTTCACTGTCTATAGCCGGGTACCCATTTCCACCTTGGTGAAGTGAGGAAAATTTTGTGCAAAGTGCCTTTCCCAAGGACACAACGTTGGGCCCCTGACGGGATTCGAACCCACGACCTTACGGTTGCGAGTCCGAGAGCCTAACCACTAGGCCACCGACGCCAACATTACAGGGATATGTATGCGACTGGAGTCAGTGGGGTAGCGGTTGGGCGCCTTGCAGTCGCACACAGAAGACTTGAGTTCAACTCCCGTGTAAGAAGAACTTTCTTTGAGCATGTTTATCTCCGTCTTTTTGCTGGGATGTTGTATCCCTTTCAGCCCGGGTTGATCAGGGCCGAAACCCTTCTCCGAAAAGATCTAAATTGTGTTGATAGGGGCGTAAGACACCAACATTTTTAAAAAAAGGGATCTCGGCGAGGCTCCGCACTGGCTGCAGTCGCCTCAATGCCCGTGACCTCAGAGGTCAAGTTTTGAATAAACAAGGCTATAAGGTAAGCTCAAGAACGTCAAAAGACACGGCCTGTAAAACGGGTGGTCCCAGTCCCATGAATGTGTCCTTGAGGGAAATACGGCTCAATTCTAGCTGAAAAAATAACGCTACGTCGTCTGCAGCGATGACCAACAGCGATGAGTTTAGTCGTCCCACCATTCACTGTTTGATTATTCAACCACGGTTTGACTTCGACTAAACAACTATTCTGAGTTTACTTTAAACCATGCCGAGTGCTGACATTTTTTCCTAGTTTGCCCTTAGACAACTTATGAACTTTTTACCCAAGTTTCACGTTACGCTCATATGACCTTATACAGTTGTGAACGCTGTAAAACTCTTACCAAATTAAGTTTCACGTTACACTTTTCACAGGATGCTCGCAGTTGTAGCTGCTTTAGTGCGAATTCAAAAATCATATAAGAGAGTTGAAATTATACGAACTCCCCCCCCCCCCCCCACACACACATATTGATATACAAACGCACATATGCATACACACAGACACACACACACACACACACACACACACACACACACACACACACACACATGCATACATACATACATACATACACACATATTAGATGTTATATAAAACACAAATATGACACCACAGTAATGGCAGATGATTACGTTGGAGAGGGCCTGTCACATATCTCTACTCAAGAAGCAACCCCCCTCATTGTCGCTAATCCCTGCTGATTATATCCATACATATATCCTGAACATAAAGCCTTTCTTTTTTCCGTTCCAGTTTTTTTTTTTTTTTTTTTTTTTTTGGTCAGCGGTAAAGAAAAGCAAAATAATGAGGTTCATGAAGGGGTCATATATGGCCTCTTTGTCCCTTCCAACAACCCAACTGCTTTGATTGTTTCACAGAAGGTCCTCTGGACAGCTGTCACGGCCCAGGTCTGGCCGCCACTGACACAAGAACTGCATGTTGTGAATAGAGGGGGACCAGAGCGCGCCTTGAGCCCGTCGGCGAGGAATTAGTGTCAGCGGCCACTTCCACTCCCTGGTCCAAATAAAGAGCGGGAAAGCGCTCGGCTCTAGCAGCTATTAGCCTCTAATCTGTTAGTAAAACACCAGAATGGGGTCCGCCCTGCGGTATGGTGGCGAGGTTTTGCTGTAGAGCGAAACTGTCCAATGTCACGGAGTTTAACATACTTTGCTGATATTATAATATTCTATATTTGCAGTTTGATTTTGCCTAGTTTGGTTTTAGTACAGGTAAAAGTTTTATGGCATTTGCAACATGATTAGGTCATGCAAGTGTCTCGAAGAGTAGATGTGTCACTAGATAGTAACATATCGTACAAAAAAGGGGGACAGATAAGGTCAATTGGTGTTTGAGAGGAAAGAAGGGGTAGACCAGAGAAGATAAATTACTCAATACAAGTGTGCATTTTTCAGTTGAGGTCAACTTTATCAACGATTTGTTTGAACCAAACACATGTTGTTGTTTTCTTCTTCTCCTATTCCTTTCTTCTTTAGTATAGCGCATGCGGGTTTTAACACCCCTTTCAACGCTATTGGGTTATTTAAGAGTCAGGTCCTCCGAATTTAACTTCCGTCTCCAATAGGACCAAGCAAAAATGGGATGAGAGCCTTGAAAACGCTACAAAGCGAACCGAGTTCAAGAACGCCAAGTTTGGGAATATGCATATGGGACACGTGTACATACTACATATATTGTATTTCATTATCTTGGTAGTTGCCCATTAGTATTTTAAAGAGTTTCCTTTCCTCACAGTTGTTCACTCCCATATGCTATAGAGTAGGACAGGCATGTGCCGCAACATGTGACGTAGAATTTATCCATTGGTGGCAGTTCAGCAGGCCAAATTCTTACTCTGTGTTGTGGTGAGCTAATCTAGGCATTTCAGCAGGATGTTAACCATCGACATAAAGCACGCTTGCACTACCCGGTTGCCCGGGTGGGATTCTAGAATAACCCCAGCCCAAAATATTTGAGTTTCAATATAGCAAAAGGGGGCCGGTTTAGTTGAAGATCTACAGGGATATTTCTGGTGTAGAAACAAACCAACAAAAACAAAAAACAAAACACAAAAAACCCTCACACACACTCACACACACAC
>NW_004797328.1:1527431-1529426 GCF_000002075.1 Aplysia californica | reverse complement strand
GGGGGGTTTTGAGTTACTAAGACCATGGAGTCAGAAACCAAATGTTCCATCTGTTCTATCAAAACCATAAGATTAACAGAGTCGTATTCAAGATATTCAAAGACCTGCATTTCGAAAAAGCTTGACAATATTGTGAAACTCAAAATTTTTCACGTCAAATTTCTCAAAAACTAGGTACTGAGCAGATAGAACTTTGTAATTCCAGGGCAGCCAAGAGTCCCCACGACTGTGCTTTTACCAAAAGCTGATTCCTGAGTAAGCGGTTACCCTTCGTACGTGTATGTGAGTCAACACAAGCGGTCGGCCCACGAAACTCTAGCAGAGAACCAACATCCCAGCGACTCGCTCCTCGGCAATTAGACAGTAGTCGTTGTTTGGACACCGGGAGGTTGAGGGTTCGAATCTCAACAAAGAGCGCAGGGCGGGGTTTACGCTTACCTCGATGTGCTATGTTTGCCTTTCTTGTCCACGTTCCGTCACCGGCCGTAATGAGCTAGTCAAGGAGGCCGGGGATACCAGGGGTGACGCAAAAAAAAAGAAAGAGAACTTAACTGCTCATGACCCCAGTGCTTTCTTGTCGTATCTCCATTTCTAATAACAGTGAAAACAGTTCATAACAAAGAGTGGGCTTAAGAAGGTGTCTCAATAGCTTACATATTATGTGACCCCCCCCCCCCCCCCCTAGCCATGCTCTTGCTACCTCTTGAATTATAAAGCGTCGGTGTTTAGTTAAGATTATATTCTCGGAGAAGACATATTCTGTAATCATCGGTAGAAACCATGTTAACGAGAGTAATACCAACTAACCAAACAACCATTTACCCCTGTCCTGTTTCAACATTAATTATCAAGCGTTACTCGAATCTTAATCATAACGCTCAACTAAAATACAGTGTAAAAGTCAGATTTAGTGTTTCAAGTCCTGGCCTTACAAACCTTACTCACATATAGACCAAGAAAAGTCTTTGACCCCCCCCCCCCCTCCCAGGGCAGTGCTACTGACTGAAATTGTCTTTAGCCCATTCTCAAGGGGGGGGGGGGGGGGGGTATTAACATAATCTTATGCACAGTAGAATTGTAAATTGGCTGATTTATCAATGTTACGCTCATACCGTGTCGGAACAACATAAAGGGAACTGCTGCTTTTTCTTTCCTCATCCTTACTATCGTTATTTTTCCTCTACTTTATTTGTATGTTTGTCACTCTCTCGAGAACTGTTATTTCCGGGGTGCCATGATAGTCGAAGCAGACTTTGTGCTGTTCAGGCTAGAGAGGTGAGCAGACTAAGCCTGATTCCCCGTTTGGACTTCTCTGCTAGCATCCACCCCTTGGCGCCCATATGACCTTATGCAGTTGCGTCCGCGGTAAAACCTTACTACTAAAAATAATAATAATAATAACAATAATAATAACGATAATAATAATACATGTAACAACAACAACAACAACAATAATATCAATAACAATAATAGCAATAATAATTATATTATATAATAATAATAATAATAATAATAATAATAATAATAATAATAATAATAATAATAATAATAATAATAATAATAATAATAATAATAATAATAATAATAATAATAATAATGATGATAATAATAATAATGATAATAATAATAATAATAATAATAATAATAATAATAATAATAATAATAATAATAATAATAATAATAATAATAATAATAATAATAATAATAATAATAATAATAATAATAATAATAAAAATAATAATAAAATCTTTGAAACGGTAAGCATCAAGAGGTGAAATGAGCCAAGCTACCTGCCACGGTGTTGCTCTTACCGGTTTAAGTCACTCGCACTTTTCCACATGTCTGATCTGAATATGAAGAATTATTATTATTATTATTATTATTATTATTATTATTATTATTATTATTATTATTATTATTATTATTATTATTGTTATTGTTATTGTTGTTGTTGTTGTTGTTATTATTATTATTGTTGTTGTTTTTGTTGTTGTT
>NW_004797328.1:1524754-1526141 GCF_000002075.1 Aplysia californica | reverse complement strand
TCTATCTATCTATCTATCTATCTATCTATCTATCTATCTATCTATCTATCTATCTTTTTTCTTTCTCTCTCCTTTCTTTATCTGCCCTGTCTTCCACACTAATTAACTGTTTCTTTCTCTTTTACCCTTTCTTCTTTCCTTCTGCGCGGACTCTCTCCTCAACACAACATAGCAAGTCCTTTAACTGCCTCCTCCCTCCTATTACCGAAAGTTCACACGAGTCGCTCGCTCCACGAACAGAACGGGGGGTTATGCTATGAGTCAAAATACACTTAAAATGCCTCATCAACAGGGAGGCTCTGATGCCAATAATTCCATTAATCCCCACATTATTCCACTGTTGACATAGGAAAAGCGCAACAATAACAAACGGCATGCCATAGAACTCGTTTCCCTCTCGAATTTTTATGTTGTGACGTGAGAGCCAAATGGCAATGTATGGTGTTCCAAGTTTATCAGATTCACGTTTACCCTGGTCTTTTTTGCGGAGTTCTTATGAAAATAATTCCCCGAGTGCCACACACGAGCAAACACGGGGATAGTTTGTTTCCCTTCGCTTTGCTAAGAAAACGCTTTGGGAACAACAGCACGTTCGCTCTCTCGTCTCGCTAAGAGTTGAGATGTACGCGAAAGAAAGAATCCGGAAACAAGGAACCATGTGGGACTGGGAACACACTTGTATGTCACTTAGACCTGCTCCTTAACTCCATTAGGACCACAGCTTGTCGGTTCGTGTTTTAAGTAGAGAAAAAGAAAAAAAGAAACGGATGCGTGGGTTAAAAAGAACAGGAACAATTTTAACACGGTGAAAAATACATTGTAGGCTATATCTAACGGTTCGGGGAACGTAAACGGGGGCCAAACTTTCAGAAGATGGGTTGTACTTCTGCGCCAAGACCTTTCTGGAGTATTGCTGGCCCTTTTTTTCTCTCCGTACTATATTTACTATGTACGGTTTTGGTCCGGTCGTCTCTAATGTTGGTTTGTCGTCCACGAGTCCGGTCTAGCCCAAAAACATAGGTAAAAATAAAACAACTATAAAAACTATAACAATTTCAAATGTCCTAAGATCCTCGTATTCGAGGTGATTTCATATCTCTCAAACTGCCCGCTTTCCCACAAATAAAGGGCGAGACTTCCAGCTGATGGGATGCACCCGTCCGCCAAAACCTTTCTGTCTGGAGTAGGGGTGACCCTCTTTTTTCATCCGCACCGTACTTACTATAACTACGATTTCGGTTCAACCGTCTCTCACGCTGGTCTGTCTAGCCTAAAAGCAAAACAAAAACATCAGCAATTTCAAATGTCCTAAAGTCCTCGTCTTTGAGGTGATTTCTTGTCCCATATAGTACAAAAAGTGTAATCGGTAAACAAGGCTTAAGGAGAC
>NW_004797328.1:1521629-1522837 GCF_000002075.1 Aplysia californica | reverse complement strand
GACAGATAGATAGATAGATAGATAGATAGATAGATAGATAGAGTGTGTGTATGTGTGTGTATGTGTGTGTGTGTGTGTGTGTGTGTGTGTGTGTGTGTGTGAGAGAGAGCTATTTCGGATAAATTTGTGTCTGCATCTGCATTTCACATTTCCCTTTATTGTTTAAGTAAAAAATCTACGTATAGCTTTTGTAAATTTGTCAGCGTGAGTATGTGTGCATGTGAAACGTATTCCGTGAGTAAACGTATTCCGTGAGTTTATTGCGAGTCTTGCATTCATATCGAGATAATAGCATCTATATAGCACAAATCAATGTGCAAGATATGAAGTGTTCGGTGGAGGTGGCGGTGGTCTTGGAGATGATTGTGGATTCTCTCTCTCTCTCTCTCTCTCTCTCTCTCTCTCTCTCTCTCTCTCTCTCTCTCTCTCTCTCTCTCTTTCTCTCTCTCTCTCATTTTCTCTCCCCCGCTCTCTCCCTTTCTCTTGCTCTCTCTCAGTCTCAAACACACATATATACACACACCCACATCACATACAAACACATGCACACACATACACAAACACACAAACACACACACACACATACACACACACACACACACACACTCACACAACACACATGCACAATCTCTTCTTCTATCACTCTATCAACCTCTCTTTTTCACTCTTAACACACCTCCCCCCTCCCTCCATGCAAACACGTTCATCCCAAAAATATTTATACACACACTTCCTTAAAGAAACAAACTAAAGAATCGACACTTTTATTCAGCATTTTGCTTATTGATAGAAGTAATGTTTGTTTAGTATAGGGTTTTACGGCGCCCGCAACTGCAGAAGGTCATATGAGCGCGCGGGATACACCTAATACTTTTTCGTCGGTAGGAAATTTTGAATTTTGCCCGGGTGGCGGCCGAAGCCTACTCTTATCAATTTTAGACCACCAAGGGATCTTTAACGTGCGCAACTTGCACACGGGCCCTCCAAGAATTTTCGCCCTTGTCCGAGAAGGCTAGGTGTAGATCTTTCCTACCAGAAGATCAGGGGTGTGGTAGAAAGACAGCTGTAAGAAGGAGTCAAGGAGTAACAGTACAAAGGCTGCAGAAAGAGTCAGGAGCCCAGAGGAGGGGGCAAGGGAGGTGAGGGGGTGGGGGCAGAAAGAGGAGACGACAACAGACGACAGAATGTTGCTAGAGAGCAGGAAAGGA
>NW_004797328.1:1418806-1521529 GCF_000002075.1 Aplysia californica | reverse complement strand
CCCCTTAATTTCTCAACTCCATCTTCCTCTACTGCTTACATTTGCAAAACAATTAATTTACCCCATTCTAATAATATTACATTTTCATTTACATTAGTTTTGTAAGTCAATGTTGAGCTGACCTATCTGTCTGACTGTCTGAGACTGAGACTGTCTCCTCGGCCCTCGGCTCGGAGCTATCTCCCTCATTAGGGTGAAAACATAGAGGACGCCGGTTTCGGAGACTGACTCAGTAAGAGCCGATAGGTATAAAAATTCCCTTATGATTTCCAACTTGCCCCACATAGAGCTGGCCGACTGCAGGCGGCTTTAAACTCGGATCGGAGTTGTCGGCTTTATCGGAATCCAAACTGCATTCTTATTACTCCGAAAAACTGGGAAGAGCGTCTCGCTGTCAACTCGCGACCGCAGTGCTTTCTTGTCGTATTTCCATTTTTTTAACAGTGAAAATGAGACTTCTTCTTTAACTCATTCTTTGTTATGAACTGTTTTCACTGTTATTAAAAATGGAGGTACGACAAGAAAGCACCGAGGTCGCGAACTCTCAATGCCGTCTCGAACTCGGGTTCAGCGGTTTGTGTGACGTCACCCGACTGGACTGGGGACAATTTTAAATGGTCATTTCAGAGCTGGTGCTTCACGGTAGACAAAAACTAATTACATTTTTTAAATCAGCATCGTCAAAATAGGGTGGAGCAGAATTACATTTTAAGCAATATTTAAGAAAAATAGTGTTTTTTCCCCCAAAAAATATGCTTCATCAATACCAACTGTGTTGTGGTGTAACTAATTTTTTTTTCTTAGATCTAAACTCGCACAAAAAAGTCAAGGAACAAAAATTCAAACAAAGATAACTGAAGAACAGTTTAACCAAATTTATTCATTTTTTCCAAAAAGTTGCTTTCGACTCTTTAGATTAAGTGTGTACAATTTCAGATTTCAACAAAAACGAGAACGGGCCCTCCTCCATAGGGCGCCACCTGCTGGATGCACTCAGGGTGGAACAGCTCTCCTTGGCGCCTCCAGACGTGGGATCCCCTGTCTGGGTGCAGCGTGTGCCTTGGGCGCCTGGCAGGGACACGAGAAGCGAACTTGGCTCTACGGATACAGTTCCTTACCGTCTCCTCGCTCTCGTGGACATTGGCTGTCACCCGTAGTTGGTCCCTGGTGCCGTTTGCAGTAGTGGTTCTTGACGTCACGGCCTGTCTGACGATGAACCGGTCGATGCTGTCGTTGGTCAAACATGGCACCCTGGTTGAGGCCTGTCCTGGACCCTTCCGGCCGCTAGTCATCGTTCTTGCAGCCTCCATATGACTGATGGGGACACCCCAAGTCGATGTGCAACAATTGGGAACGTGGAGCCATCTTTTAGCCAGGCAAGGACTCGTCCTCTGTCGACATCCGGCAGCGAGCGTCGTTGGACCATCGTGTTGTAATGAAACGTGGCTGAAAATCGCTGGCTTATAAAGGGTTGTAAGGGAGCAATAATCACAGCTAAGACATCTGTTTAGCACGTGCCAAGCTTAGTTTTAGCTAACAGTCCCTATGCCAATGTTGCTGAAGCAGAGAAATTTAGCACATTTCTCATGATTTTCGACTGTGTTTCAGAATGCCCTGCGCCGTCACTGTGAAGCTGGTGCGGGCAAATTTGCTGTACATGCAAACTGTGTCTAGTCGACAGTGTGTGTGCCAAGTTTGGTTGACTGATCTTAACGAGTTTGTGAGATATTGACGTTTATATTTGACAGGTGAAAACACAAGCTGTTCCTTGACTTTTTTTGGGCGAGTTTAGAACATAGATCTAGATATCTAGGCTTTACTGTGTCAGTAGAGTGTGTGATTTTGAAGAGACGAGGTCTGTGTAGTTTTCCGTTGTGCGTCTAGAGATCTACTTATCTTGCTGTGTCGTGTCTTATCAAAATGGATGTTGAATTACAATAATAATAATAATAATAATAATAATAATAATAACAATAATAATAATAATAATAATAATAATAATAATAATAATAATAATAATAATAATAATAA
The DNA here is from genome assembly GCF_000002075.1 of Aplysia californica. Taxonomy (NCBI): domain Eukaryota; kingdom Metazoa; phylum Mollusca; class Gastropoda; order Aplysiida; family Aplysiidae; genus Aplysia; species Aplysia californica. The sequence goes on along the minus strand of NW_004797328.1, from coordinate 1,519,498 downwards.
TAATAATAATAATAATGAAGATCATTTCTATGGCGCCCACTCCCGTGTAAATACAGCTCTAGGCGCTTTACATAAATACATGTACTAGCAATATTCACGCACGCGACACAAACACATAAAATACACACACTCATACACACACGCAAACACACACATACACACACAAACACACACATATATTATATACACACTCACGAACACATAGCAGTAACACGCACACATGTGCACACACATGTGCACACACATGTACGCCAAACACACACACACACACACACACACACACACACACACACACACACACACACACACACACACACACACTCACAAAAACAAACGCACACCCACACATCTACTTGCTTATCACACGTGCACGCTTACACATCGTCACGAAATGAGCATAAAATAATCTACACAATGCAATTCACAAAATACATAAATGGATATATAGTCATTTACATAACATTGTATTGAACATTAATCTACAGACAAAAAAAAAATGTCATTAAATGTGTCTTTAAATATTTTTTAAAAAATTTAGACTCAGATGTTGTATGTCTCAAGGGTTGGGGAAGAGAGTTCCAAACTGACGGAGCAAGGTGGGCGAACGATCTTTCAGCAAATTTTTTACCCCCTTTTCTAGGAACTCTTAAAAGATACTGATCGCCTGATCTTAGTGATCTAGGTGGAACCAGAGAGTATTTAATTATATTTTAGTGTCTCTGGTGGAACATAAATCAGGATGAGATCACTAAGATATGAGGGAGCTTTGTTATTGACACATTTATGACATACTATTGCAATTTTATATGACATTCTAGCTGACACGGGAAGATAATTTCTCTCCTCTCTCTCTCCCTCCCTCTCCCTCACTCTTTTTCTCTCTCTCCCTCTCTCTCTCCCTCCCCCTCTCTCTCCCTCCCTCCCTCTCCCCCTCCCCCTCTTTTCCTCTCTCTTCATCCCTCTCTCTCTTCATCCCTCTCTCCCCCTCTCTCCCCCTCTCTCTCCCTCCCCCTCTCCTCCTCTCCCTCTCCTCCTCTCCCTCTCCCCGTCTCGGATGACGAGTCCATTCTTGTAAATTTGTAATCACTCAAGACCTAGAACTAGATTCTAGATACGGTACATGATCATGAAGGCAGACTAGATAACAGTAGATCTATGCATCGCGAGCTTAAAGGGATCGGCAATAGGCACCCCCTAGCAGACACCGACTGGCGCCTGTCGGCGTAGATTTTCACTATTTTCAGCCGCTTAAGTTTCGGCGTTCTCTATGTTATCGCCCTTAGATTGAAGAGTTCCGAATTTTTTTTCTCTCCCTTCCAAGAAATAAGAATTGTACAAAATATGGATGTTTTTTTAGAATAACGAAACTAACATCACGTTCAGTGGAGTTCCTGTTTACGAGATCGGAGACTCCGTCATTGTCAGTTGTCAGTTTTGTCATTCATTCACGTCTTCGAAGGGGTCAAGTTATCAAGTTCTTACTGGTTTAAGAAGTCCACATTTCAGGTAGAAGTGATGCCTGAAGAATTCAAATAGTTTAAAGTTTATGAGTGAAAGTGAATTCAGAACGGCGAATACCGCAAGCCCAGTTTTATCCGATGAATGATCGCTCCTTTTTTTTTGTAAATAAAATGCAGCTGGCGATCCGATTCTAGTCTAGTTTTTGGACAAGCAAGCCTCCGTCCTGCCTTGTGGATTTAGAATAGGATTTAGAGATCTAGATCTAGATCTGTCTACAAGAAAAGTAGTTTTAAGTTAACGACAGCTTTATCGATAAGACAGGCCTAGTTTAGGACTAGATCTAGATCTAACTGTGAATAATATAAACCTAGACTCTAGTCACTCTAGAATAGAATCTAGAAATCTAGTCGTTGGACTTGGTTGGTTTGGTATGATTGTATGCCTGATTGTAATTGTCAGTCGGCCTAATGAAATTCAAGATCTAGATCTAGATCTAGATCTATATAATTCTAGATGTAGACTTCCTAGAAACTGTACTGAGATCTATCCTCCTTCTATTTGATTTGGTAGGTGGAGAGGTTTTCTGTGTAAAATTCTAAATTTCTGGCTGGCCTGAGGCGAGGCTGAGATAGATCTAGAGATCTAGGTCTAGGCCTAGGCCTTTAACCTGAATCTGAAGAGGAGGTTTGTGGGTTGTTGGTTTTGTCAGTTTGTCGGTAATTAAGTGTAAAGCAAGAGTTGGGAACACAACTTTTGTTTGTTTAGTAATTCACTTTCTTGCATGGCTCCACAGACCACTTTATAATCACTCTGTCGTGATGTTTGCACTGTCTTTATTTTTTAGGCCGCCTACAAATTCACCGGGAGGAGTTCCGCAGAGGGCTGCCACTTACCATGACCAGGCCCACTGTGCAAACTAGATCTATATAAGAGATGGGTAAGGTTACAGTGAGGTGTTGTTTGTTGGTCGGCCTGCTGCGGAACTCCTTCCTGACAACGGCAAATTATATCCTCTGTAACTTACAACACATGACAATGGTCTCTATTTTCATGTAGGTGGGATGTCCAGCCCCTCCCCTTCTTCAGCACAATCAGGCTCATCGGGTGTTGGAAATGTAACAGAAGGTCAGGCAAGGCTTCAGTGTGTCCGAATGTCTGACCCAGCAGCACGTTCAAGACCAGGGATTCCTGATGGTGCACATAGCTCTGCTGCTAGTGCCAACAAGTCCAGTGCAAAATCTGCCAAGAACCTCAGTACATCAGGGAGAAGGTGAATTACTCTTAAACTTAAAATATTAAGATTTTGTCGTCCACTTATCATGGGCTTGGCATAGAATCTGTGTTTCATTTACCGTCTCGTGAAGTTTGCAGCCCGGCAGCCTGATGCCCCATTCCCATTGCTGTTTAATCGGCTTTGGGTTTTCATATGAACTTGGCATTCAGGAAATCCAATTCTCATAGCGGTATTTATGTATATGTTGAGCTGGGTTATGCATTTCAATTTATTAACCTCTTGCAGGACTGCAGAAAATCAAAAGCTACAATTTGTCATTCAGAAACTCTGTGCTATCATCTCTCCTTCAATTTGACTTGACCACCAATTTAAATAAGAGAGACTAACGAAAATCAAGGGATGGAACTGATGGTAAAACAGCAAGAAAATAAATCTTTACCACCATGAAACTTCTCATTCAATAGGTCCCAGGTTCGAAACCTGATGTTGACGGAAAATTTTCTTCTTTAAAATTACAGTGAAAATAAAAAAATCACTCTTATGATGAATGTCTTAATGTCAGATCAAAATCATGACAGTGTAACCAACACTGGCTGGTGTTTGCAACCCACTTTTCTCATGAGAGAAACTGAATAAAACTTAGAAGTTAACAAAAAGGAACAGTTTACAGGTATAACACATACTGAAACTAGATTAACTTTTTATCTCTGGCAAGCTGCTCCTAGCGGCTCGCGGTCGGAACCACTTTTTCGGTGAGCCGCTGACAGTGGCTCGGGCACATTCCTTTACGACGACTTCGACATCAAATTACTTTTCACCAATTGCCGAAAACAAGTTTCTTACCAAGACTTCATTCGTTAGATGAAAAACTATCAAAATAGGTTTACTTGTTTTGATTTAATTATGTTTTTGTCATTTTTTGATTTAGTACCAAAAAAAGGACCCGGGCATAGTGGGGCTACCGCCTTCGGAGATAAAGAGTTGAGATATGATTTTTTTTCCACATTATGTGTTGGATGCCAGATGTTTCATTTTACTTTTCCAGCATCAAATTTCAAAGAAATCTAGACAAAAAACAATTTCCTTTTAACTTCAATATTTAGCTGTGGCACAAAACTTGATGCTGTTATATAGATAATTATGTAGAATCAAGGAGAAAACCTCGTGGAACCTGGAGAAGAGTCACGGAAATGGATGTACAGAAAAGTGGGAAGACGTGGAGTGACATCAAGCGACTAGCCCAGGATAGGGAAAGGTGGAGAGTGCTTGTTCGTGGCCTATATCCTGACCCTGGGTGAGAAAGGCAATGATGATGATAGAATCATTTGAAGGATTCAATTAGTCTGTTAGGACTACTTTTCTATTATGATTGATAATTATAACGGAGTGGCTACTCGCCCGATGTCGGGTGACTAACGCCAGGCTACTCGCGTGATCTAGGATTTCTGAGCATGTTCCGGCCGAACAAATTCGGTCGATTAGCCCCGCCTAGTCTTCGTCTTCTAGCCCTTGGGGATTTTTGTGCATGTTCCGTGTTCTGGCCCGTGAGCACACTCCTTTAAAATTCGTGTGATCAATCGCGAAAATTTCAGTCACTCACTCTGTCACTCCTTGTCCTCTAAGTCAAGAGTCGGATCAGTCAACATGGCAGCTGAATTATATGTGGGAAAGACTTTCCAAAGTTTTAGAGACCTGAGCGAAACAGTTTGCCTCTTTTCACGTGAACCATTTGTAATCTATTCAGGTTTCTCTCTCTCTCTCTCTCTCTCTCTCTCTCTCTCTCTCTCTCTCTCTCTCTCTCTCTCTCTCTCTCTCTCTCTCTCTCTCTCTCTCTCTCCCCCCCTCCCTCCCTCTCTCTCTCTCTCTCTCTCTCTCTCTCTCTCTCTCTCTCTCTCTCTCTCTCTCTCTCTCTCTCTCTCTCTCTCTCTCTCTCTCTCTCTCTCTCTTTCTCTCTTGTGGGAGAAAGATGGTCAAAGTAGGTGTTGTGCATCGTGTGCAGTGTGTACCTCTGTCGCTATGGTGAGGCAAATTTACTTTAGGACCATACAACTCGGACAGTTGGCGGTGTAAAGGTGTGAATACTTGTAGGCCTACTATGTTTTATATATTTATATTTTGTTTAAAAGCACTCCTTTTCGTACAATACTGATGGAGAATCCACATTCAACGAAGTTGATCCCCCCCCCCCCCCCCCCTTACAACAAAATGAAAAAAACGCCCACCGTTTGTTTTTTAAAAAGAAAAATAAACAAACTTATATAAATGGCCTCCTACATTCACTAGGGGTGAACTAGGTCTATGAAATTAATGCCAAAGTTTTTGATACACATTCCTTGGGCGAAGTGGACCATGCCATAAGTTAGAGTATGTTATAACTACAACGGTTTGAAGATTGAAGCCAAGCTCATTATTCTATTCTCCATTCTACCTAAAGTCATTGCATGCATCCTCGAGTATGAGTGGCATCAAGTAGAAGAAAGTCCATGTGTCAAATTAAAAGAAAAAAATACACATTTATTATTATAGATTCAGTCAGACATGTACAGTTTTTAATAACTGCAAATTATGTTATCAAATATATATATATAGAAAGGACCTTACATTATTGATTCTCTTTACACTACACAAGTTTTATTATTTTGGCTATTATGTGTTGCCTAAATAAAGTTTGGTGGGGTTTCACGTTATTTAAGTTATATTACAGGCCATGTCATACATGTGGCCTTTTCTTTATATTATAAAAAAAAAGACTTCCCCCATCTACCTAACTTTTCTCCCAGTTTATCAGTGGCATTCACAGGATCTATTGACACCGAATATGATTGGATTTCCATTCTCTTTCTCCCTGAATACATCTACAAAGAGAACAGTACCCCAGAAAGACGAACTTTTAAGAAAGGCTCATCATATTTCTATAGATCTAATAGTCTTGTCAGATTGTTACTGGTTACATTTCTAACGTGAATGTTTGACTCTGAATGCAATTATCTGACCAAATTAATATTATTATAATACATGTCATGTATGAAGATGGGACTGGCCATGATGTGTACAATAATGACAAGTATTGCAGCGGGTCAGCTTGTGAACCGACGCAGACAGAAAACGACGGGAATCAATAATTCTAATAACAACACACACACACACACACACACACACACACACACACACACACACACACACACACACACACACACACACACCCCCCCCCGTCTCTCTCTCCGACATCGGGCGAGAAGCCTGACGCTAGCCACCCGACATCGGGCGAGTAGCACTGGCCTAATTATAATTAATGAATGCCTTTCTGATGAGGAAACATTGAAGGACAAAAACTGTGTACATTTGAACCTGCCGTTATTGCCACCTGTACAAACGGCCACTTTCCATTCCCCCCCAAGCCCCCTTGTGGGTTTTTTCTATATATAGTGCAACATAAAAATGATAACCTATCCAACTTGGCCGCAACCATTATATTTTATCAACCAACTACCAAAAACCGGTTTAAGATGTCCTTGCAAATCTCTCGTGGCCTGGCGCTTTGTCAAGTTATATATCGGCCCCCTGATGCTGTGGACAATCCCTCACTTCCGTTCACCTGTCATTATTGTAAGTCCTTCTTATGAATGAATCGATCGTGTCATGCAGGTCCCTCCCGCTGTTTACCCAAGACTTGAGTTGATTAAGCAGTAACACATTTTCAGCTACTGGTGAGGGAGGCATGTGATCTGCCATAACCTATAATCCTGCCCACAACTCGTACACAAATCACATGTGAGATGGGCAGTCACTCTGTTTACCCTACTGAGTCCGTAACAATGGGGGTCAACATGAACTTGTGACAAAAGTGTTGCTCGTTAGCTGAGTGGTGGTGACCCATATTATTTTTTTTTCCATGTCACTTGGTCTTCCTCATCCGACACATTTCATTTTGTTTTACCAGCAACAAAAAAGAAAACAACCACATCAAAATAACATTCCTATTTCTCCCGTCCCCTTAAAAAACCCCCCCATTATTTTAATTAGTTTTATGGCAGTCCTAAGCCTGCAACCACCTCGTTTTGGGACCTCAGAAGAGCATGGTTTGTTTTCTTTGTTTTGACCAGTCCTGCCTGTTGTCTTACACAGGTTCGACCACATTTCAGAAGGCTGTTATGTAGAAGAATAAATACTTGAAATGCACACTTTTTTCCTGTATACTTTTTTGTGTTATGTGCAAGACGTTACAGTTTGCTATTGCGTCAATCAAAGTTCAAATAAATCTGGGTGGGGGGGAGGGGGCTCTTGTGGCGTAGAGGTTAAGAAGTTCACCTCTCATTCAAAGGTCTCGGGTTCGAATCCGGGTTGAGACCGCAAAATTTTCTTCTCTAAAATTGTCTTCTTTCACCTCCTTTCCTGCTCTCTTCCAATTTTCTGTCTTCTGTTTTTGTCTCCACTTTCTGCCCCCACCCCCTCACCTTCTTTGCCCCCTCCTCTGTGCTCCTGACTCTCTCTGCAGCCGTTCTACTACTACTTCTTGGCTCCTTCTTACTGTTGTCTTTCAGCCACACCCTTGATCTTCTGGTAAGAAAGATCTACTCGTGGCCTTCTCAGACAAGGGCAAAAAATCTCAGAGGTCTCGTGTGCAAGTTGCGCACGTTTAAGATCCCTTGGTAGTCTAAAATCGATAAGAGTAGGCTTTGGCCGCCACCTGGGCAAAATTCAAAATTTCCTACCAACTGGAAATGTTTAAGTTTAATGAAATTTTTAATGTGTCCTGCACGCTCATATGACCTTATGCAGTTGCGAGCGCCGTAAAACACTAACTAAAACCCCCCCGGAAAAATTAATCCGGGCAGTAAGCTCTTTGCTGTGAACAAAGACTTGTTTTCCTGCGTATTATTTTGATATTCCCTAACTAGAAAAGTGACTAAATACGTCAGTTCCCTGCTTTCCATACTTACTTCTCTCTCTCTCTGTCTCTCTCTCTCTCTCTCTCTCTGTCTCTCTCTCTCCCTCTCTCTCTCTCTCTCTCTCTCTCTCTCTCTCTCTCTCTCTCTCTCTCTCTCTCTCTCTCTCTCCATTTTATATCTCACTAGTCTGTCAAAAGAACATATAATAGATCTATATATTTTATATGGATTTGGTAGGGGGGATATTTTGCTCTGATTTGTGACCATTTAGCTCGTTTTATATGAAAGAAAAGATCTTCTTATCATCATTTTGTTGTCTTTCTCTATCGTTTCAGATTACAAAGAGAACTTGCAGAAATCACACTTGATCCTCCTCCAAACTGCAGGTAAGTTGTAATTCAAAGGGAGTGAGAAATTGTATTCCACTGCCACTGCTCCCGCACTCCAATATTCACATGATGAGCTTTTGATGTGTAAACAATGGAAAGTTGTTTCCACGGAAAAATAACACTCCATTTGTTGTATCTAAGATGGCTCACTTAAAAATTGATTTGTGCAGGGTGTACTGTTGATTAAGCTGACTTTTTTCAAACCGTGATTATTTTTTTTCCTTTCGCTGATTCAAAGTTTCTTTGAATCCAATGATGCTGGATGTGACGTGCACTGTACGTGCAAGCATCACCATCATTATCTGCTTTATCCTAGCAGGCATCACTTTTTTCTTTTAGAGATGTTTGCCTAACTAGGGTCAATCCTCTTGACTCTTTGCACAGTGTTGTTCAGCTCTTTTTTTCTGAGGTTGACCCTCATAGTGGCTGCACTGTTCCAGGAGCAGATTTACCCTATCCGTACTTTGTGTTTAACTATCATATCCATACGACCTTGGGAACTCTGTGCCAGTTAATCCGATCTGTACGCTTTGCATAGCAGTCTGTCAAAATGATTTTTTGAGAAATACTGAAAGTTTCAAAGAGATCTTTGCACTAGATGTATTCTAAAATGCGAGAATACAACCTCAGGGGTATAAAATGACCCCAGGGCGTACGGATAGGGTTAAGAAGTAGGCAGTGAAAAGAGGCAACGGTAACTGATTGCTCATGAGAATCCTCCAGACACCTACCTATGCGGGTGCTTTCTAACAGTCTCCCGTAGATAGGCTTCTCCTTTTGCCTCTCTGGTCTTTTGCTTTTCTATTTCTGATATGTTGCTTCCTCCATGATTCCTTCCCCCCCCCCCCAAAAAAAAAACCAACAACCTGTGTACTTTGTCTTTTCTAAGGAATTCATACGTTCTGCATTTTTATATACGTTTCTGCAAAGAACTTTCCTTCTTGTCATTCTTATATTCCTGACTAATTCATGTAAATCAAACATAAAACTTAGCAGATTTTATGGCAATACTTCAGTTCTCTTCTGCTAACATGCCATATTTTCTTGTCTCATGCCAGTAAGCTGCACTTTGAAGTATAAATACTCGTAAGATTTGTGTATTATTTGTGTCGCAACATTGTGGAATAAGATGTTCATCGGGCTTTGGGCATATGGGAGATAGTGCTATCAAATTAAAGTTTGTTAATTGTTTTTTAACTGGGAGGAAAAAATACTGATTTATCTTGCATTCATAGAAGGCGAGATGTGTGCGATTTTAGAAGGTGGAGGTTATCTGACCTCACAGGTGAAATTACAGAGAAAATAGCCACCAAGTATGGGTGACTTTTAAAACTGAATGCACATACTTTTTCAACTAATAAATTAACATATATCTGTCTTAAGATGACATTTCTTAGTAAGATTCACCCTAAAATATGTTCTTCAATCTGGATCCATTACATCAACAACAACCTGGATCGATGACAACATGTTCTTCAATGGATGGAGAAAAACTATACGCATTATAAGAAAGAAAGAAAAAAAATTCAAAAAAAATCTTCAGCAGCCAGAAAAAAAACTGATTTCTCTGTTCCCTTACTGTGCTTCCTAAAAGTGGGAGTTTTCATTTACTTTTTTTTTTATATAGGGCCTACCAATAGAATTGATATGGGTTTTTTTCTTTTTTCTTTAACAGTGCAGGACCCAAGGGTGACAACTTGTATGAGTGGACGTCCACCATTCTAGGTCCAAAAGCATCTGTGTATGAAGGCGGTGTGTTTTTCTTGGACATTCAGTTCACCACAGACTACCCCTTCAAACCTCCTCGGGTGATTGCTTCGTGTACTTGTAATGAGAAATCTAGTATTTGCAATATGTAATATACAGTCTAGCATTTCACAACGCGAACACGCACATAGCTGACAGATTTTTTGGTGTTTAATTTTTTTTTCACATGTGCAGTATAACACGGATAGCTCGAATTCATCGCGACCGGCCTCAGTAGTTCGAGGGATCAGAAATTCAAGGGATATCTTACAAAGATAAAGAAGAAAAAAAGAACGGGGCTGCAGGCACAGTTCGACGGATGCGTGATTTCGAGTCTTCTGTGTTCAACCTATCCGTGTTATACTGTATATTCTTTATATTTAAAACAGGGAGGTTACATGATAGCGAAATTCATACATATACAACGAAAAGTTTTCCTCATCCTACTGATTTCACAATGTGCGTACCACACAGTAGTTTACATGCAGCAGGAGCGGTTGTGTGGTGATGATTAAAACTTTTTTGGCTTAAGAAGCATTATACTAGGCTCTTCTTACAATAAGTTAATTTACATTTTTAGGGCAGGTGTTAATTTCCAGTGAAAAAAGAATGTTTATATTAAGTACTTACTGTATCTCATCCTGGCAGCCAAGTAGCTTTCACTGAGCCATAAGATAAGCAAATAATATTGAATAAGTGAATGTTAGTCTTGCTGAATTCATTGTGGAAATAGCCACTCTATATGACTTTTTGAATTTTAAATTTTTTTGGGTTAAATCTTTAAAAAGGAAATAAAACGATTGACATGAAGGGGGTTTGAATTAGCATAATCCTGTTCAAAATGAAATTTTTAGCTTGTTCAAATTGGGTTTTAAGTTTCAAACTTAGGTGAGGATCTGATAAATATTTTGCCTCACTGCTGTAGAAGACGTCAAAGGAAATTGACTTAGTAATTTGTAGGTGAATGTATTGAATTTATTTTTGTTTCCCATCTTGTCTTATTTTCTAACTTTTGTGTGTTTCAGGTGATATTTCGAACTCGAATTTACCACTGCAATATTAGTAGCCAGGGAGCAATTTGCCTTGACATACTCAAAGACAATTGGAGTCCAGCCTTAACCATTTCAAAGGTAATGTTTAATTCCGTGATTTTAATACCCCTAAATATTGACTATGTAATAATCACTGCCTTTTTTTTTCTGTTCAGAACCAACAGGGAGAGCTTCTTTTGCCTTTTGAAATATTCTTCAAAATAGAAAAGATTACGTTCTATCAAGTCTCCCAAGTTTGAACTCATGTTGCTAAAACTACAGATACTTCGAGGTTCTCTTTCTGACTTATTTTCTCCTGTCTTTGTATTTTTGTATTTGATAGAGTCTAATGGATGTGTGGAAAATTGTTCAGTTGTTTGAGTGGAGTGTGATTAAATGAAGGATACACAATAGGAGTGGTTTTTGCTAAGTACTTGTATTGATCTAATTTTCAGTGGCGCAAGCATTGCACTTAAGTGCCTTTGGGTACTTTTGACTCCAGAAACAAAAACCTTTTTTTCCTTGTGTTGTTTCTATCAGGAATCATGAAAAACAAGAAAATTGTAAACCTTGACCGTAGCATTTAGCTGCTTTTTGATGATGTTGAAAGGTGCATCTTTGGTAGTGCTGTGGGCCAGTGTAAAAGTCGAAATTTCTTAAAATCTGGGGGGCTCTCGTGGCCTAGAGGTTAAGGTGTTGGCCTCTCATTCAAAGGTCCCGGGTTCGATTCCGGGTAGCGACCAAAAAATTTTCTTCTCTAAAATTGTCTCCTTTCACATCCTTTCCTGATCTCTAACAATGTTCTGTTGTCTGCTTTCATTTCCACTTTCTGCCCCCACCCCCTCACCTCCTTTGCCCCCTCCTCTGGGCTCCTGACTCTTTCTGCAGCCTTTCTACTGCTACTCCTTGGCTCCTCCTAACTGCTGTCTTTCTGCCACACCCCCGATCTTCTGGTAGGAAAGATCTACACCTAGCCTTCTCGGACAAGGGCGAAAAATCTCGGAGGGGCCGTGTGCAAGTTGCGCACGTTAAAGATCCCTTGGTGGTCTAAAATCGATAAGAGTAGGCTTCGCCCGCCACCCGGGCAAAATTCAAAATTTCCTACCAACGAAAAAGTATTAGGTGTGTCCCGCGCGCTCATATGACCTTATGCAGTTGCGAGCGCCGTAAAACCCTATACTAAACAAAACAAACATTAAAATCTGGACTTGAGTGGATTGTTTGGGACAGTGATGTAAGCATGCATTAAGCTTGGGGAGGAACATAAAACAAAAGCATAGCTGGAGCCTAAAATCTCCTGATGGAATGAATAAGTCAGAGGAGGAAGATGCGGTGTCACTACAGAAAAAGAAGAAAAAGTGCAAAAGGAAGGTTGGCAGGTGGACCACTTGCTTTGTAAAACTTCCTCATCCAAGGTCATTTATCTCTGATTACAGCTGCATGCACATTTTAAGTAGCCTGGATTAAGCTGGGGTACCGCTGTGGTGAGTGAATTCGAAGTACAGTTGAGCCTGTGTAAAACGGCCACCTATTGTCATGGAGAAAAGTGGCTGCATAACACAGGTGACCGTCATAGGCAGGACTGATCAAAATGAAGAAAGTAAACCTTTCCCTTCTGAAGTCCAAACCAGGGCTGATTCAGGCTTAGGACTGCTGTAGGGCGAATTCAAAAGGGTTTTTTGTTTTCTTTTGAAAAAAAAAAGGGGGGGGGGGTGGAGGGGTGTAAGAAGTGTTTTTTCTGTTGTTGTTTGTTTGATTATTTTTTGGTTGCTGATTTTGTGCAATAACAAAATATAAAAATTTTAAGACGATGAAGACTGAGTGTCATTGTAAAACAAACGCTGGGTCGCCACCTCTTGGAGAGCGAGCGACGCTTCTGTCGCAAGTTCACGTTAAAGTCCATTGTTACTTTGTTACAGATTAGCTGTCCCTGTGGTTTTATGCACCCTGCATAATTTAGCAAAATTTGATCATTTTTTGCATAATTTTTTATTATTTTCTTTTGTCATTCTTTGTTAAAATTAACAGAATCACTTAATTTCACATTTTTGGGCTCAGTTTGCGTATTTTCAGAGTTTTTCTTGCATAAAACGACGAGGACAGGATTAGGTAAACAAAACAGTGACCAGTCACTTCAAGTACGATTTGTATGAGTTCTGGGCGGGGCTTATAGGTTATGACAGATGCACGCTTCCCTCACCAGCAGTTGAAAATGTATTGTTACTCGTTGGTCAACTTGGGTAAACATTCATTGCAGGGACTAACAATAATGACAAGTGAATGGATTATGATGGCCCGTCCACAGCATCATAGGCCGATTTAGAATTTATGACAGAGCATTAGACTATTAGAGACCACCCCTGGCCGCCTCAGACAGGTAAATTTGGCTCTGGGTTGATAAAATAAGGTGACGTGGCCGCATGACAGTTTTACACAATTAAATTATATTGAAAAAACGCAAGGGGAGAAATGGAAAGTGGCCTTCTGTACAGGTGACCGTCATGGCAGGTTCGACTGTACTTTAGCTATGGGCCTGAAATGAAGGATAACTCGCCTTACTAATGTCAATTGAAAGCATGCTTGTTAATCATTACTAATGATTTGTATTACAAAAGTAAATGTTTTGGTTGCCAGCAGTATTGTGTCAGTGATGCACGCATTTCTTAAATTAGGGCATTCTTAAGGCTGATAAGTTGGAAGTTTTCCACGGTCCACTGTTTCTGCTCCGACTAAATCAGTACAAATACACATGTTGAAGACATACTCATGGATGACAATGACAGTGCTTGAGTTAAAACATGCACGTTTGTTCTCTTTTATAATTTATGAGGCAGCGTGGTGAAATCAGGCGCTCGTCAAAATAACAAAATCTGGGAGACAGGCATTTTTTCGCCAGCTTGGACATTTTTATCAAATTTTTATCTGTTGGCTTAACCTCTTTTATGTCCAAATAAAAACGCGTTTCCATGTGAATTTTTTTCTGAAAAACATTGATGAAAGGCACAAAATATGTCATTTTTCAGTTTTCAAAGACTCTTTAGCTATTGGAGACACCAAACTTTGGTGGCCATTTTCTCACTGAAACCAAGCGACCTCACTTCCTTCAATTGCAAATATCTTGAGTTCTATCCACGATAAATGGATATTTATTTCATTGGAAACAAGGCAAATAAGTCGGCTTTCAGGTGATACCAATAACCCCACATTCCCAAAAATTAACGAGCGCCTGATTCCACCGCCTTGTGACACATTTATATACTGTTCATAAACCTTTCCCAAAAGATCATGGTAATTTCCAGCTTCAGTTGGCATTATAAATTTCACAAAGCAGAACGGAGCCCGAAGTGGCCAATGTGCTGGTCCAATGTTTTCACAGTTATTAAATTGAACTGTCATCACCTTTTTCAGGGTTTTTTTTTTAACATGAAAGTTTTTTTTAGCTGCTTTTCATATTTACATTAATTCATAGTATTAGTATTGGGTCTATAATGTCGCTATGCGATATTCAGGAAGTACATGACCTTTTTTTTTTTTTTTTGACTTGTCTTTCGTCTTTATTTTTTCCAGGTTTTGTTATCCATTTGTTCTCTGCTGACTGACTGCAACCCCAATGACCCCCTGGTAGGAAGCATTGCCCAGCAGTACTTGACCAATAGAGAGGAGCATGACCGAACTGCTCGCCAGTGGACAAAGAGATATGCTACATGATGCAGCATTTTCTGCTGTGTTTTTTCTTACAACTTTAAAATGAGAAGTGAAATGCTTGTATGGCAGGTTTGAATGTTGTATTTTCCATTGAAAATGAAATGAACGTAACATTTTTTCATTTTATGATTTTTTCCCCCGTTTTATTTTGGACATGAAGGTAACAGGATATTATCACATGCCTGTCTCTTTGTTTTGTGTTCACAAATGTTCAACCTCCTGTATTTTGAAGCTTAAAATTCATGATTTGCAGTTTTCCCTTTGGGGGGGGGGGGGGGGGACATGAGAAACCATACAGTAGAGTAAGTGACTCGACTGTACCTTATGTCTAACTTGTAATTTTTTTGTCTGTGACATGGTAGACTTTTGTATGTTTGAGTCACATGTATTGTTTGACATTTTAAAAGCTTGAACTTTTATCAGTCAATGCATGATGGTCTAAGTCTAAGCAGCTTCCTGCTTTCTAAAACATTATGTCCAGCCTGATGGAGAGCCTTGAAACTTTTTACACGTGTGTCAGGAAATACAGGATATCTATGTATCAAACGCAAAAGTCAGAAAAAGTCGCGCCAAAATTTTGAACTATTTTTTTCATCCATCGGATAAACCTTTGGCATTTGCAGCACTGTTTGTTTATCATCTTCCTCAAAGAAACATTTTTTCAGCTTTCTTGATTTTTCAATAATGTAGAAAAATCTTATCTCTACGGTACTGCTTTTGTTTATAGCTTTTTTAATTAATTCCCTTTGCACTCTATTGTGAAATGTTTTATGAATGTGAATTTGAAAATGATGTTCTACCACAAATGCTTTCTTAGTTTTAACTTTTCCGGATAACACAGTTTAGATGGGGGCACCATCTCTTGGTACCAGGTTTTTGGAGCAGTGTTAACATAGTTTGAATGAATGGGTAAGGGGTACATGTAGTTATTATATTTTGACTAAATAACACCATATTTGCATGGATTTAGTCTTGTACCGTTAAGGAAATGCTTGAATTTTTGTATTACAAAATGCTCGTAATGCTGCTCATGAAGTTCTTCAATAAGATTTATGCTGTTGAATCATTTTATAATGCTTTTGGGGGAAGTATTATATTTTCTTTTTGTTCAGGGAAAAAAAGATCTCTCCTGAACGGGGAAAACATTCGAGCAAAGGAGAAAGGCACATAAAGCATAAAGATCCAGCATATTTGCATCTCAATGACTAGACTAATGATAAACTTTTTTAATTGTTTACCCAGTGTTGAAATTTTATTTCTTGGTTTCAGTCATGTGGTGGCTGTAAGGTTTGGTACGTGTATATGTGATTGAGTTTTTGTCTGTCTGAGATGTTAATAAACTTTGATCTTAAATGCCACATAGATGCTTTTCAAAACTTTTTTGGGGTGGGTTACCAAAAAATAGACTGATCAGGAAATTATAAATTTTAGAATTGTAGATTATGCTCGCAAAAACATTATCAATATCATCATCATCATCATTATTGCGTTTCTCACCCTGCACCAGGGTATAGGCCACGGACAAAGACTTTCCACTTTTCTCTATTTTAGACTCGCCTCTTGATGTTATTCCATGTCTACCCACTTTTCTGTACATCAATTTCTGTAATTCTTCTCCAGGTTCCACGCGGTCTTCACCTTGATCTTTTACCCTATCATCCTATGGATTCCAATTCAACACTTTTTTTGTTATGCAGCTGCCTGAATTCCTGAGAGTATGTCCAATCCATCGCCACCGCCTTCTTCCTACCTCATCTCTGACTGGTTCTTTAATACTTCCTCGCTGGTGACCCTGTCTGTCCATCTACTAATCCTCAGTAACTTTCTAAGACACTTGTTCAAGAAAACGTGGATCTTCTTTATGCAAATCTGTTATGCGTTCCATGTCTCACATCCGTACACTACAACAGGACTGATTTCACATTTGAATTGAAAATCCTCAGCTTTGTTCGAAGTGAGATATCTCTGGCCGAAAAGCATTACAGTGGAGTCCACTTATAACGAGTCCGGAAAAAATGAGAAGTCTGTTATAAAGACACTATTCTAAAACCCCGTTTTTTTCTCCTCTTTACCTTTGTAAATAAAATACTGCTATAGCGCTATCAGACAAACATGAGAGTCGGTTATAATGGATTATTGCTGCTGTTGTGCACAGTGCATAGGCATAAAACCTCGCCAGTTGAGAAATTTGTTGGTGATCTAGCGAAACAAAGAGTGGGAGAGCCCATGGGTGCGTCAACAATGAAGGCCGGAGTAACTGAGTAGGGAGGGTGTGGCATGCGCAGACAAGCAGAACGCATCGTGTGATATGCCAGCGTAAGCTTAGTTTAGATTATCAACGCCTGCCAAGCCTCTCACTTCTCCGATGCGGGGATGGAGAGGTCACAGCAATGGGATGGATGGAGCGAATGTGTGACGTGCGCAAGCAGACAGAATGCACCACAGGGTGTGGTGGGGTGGGGGAAAACACAACGGGTGAGTTAACCCAGAGCCCTTCCTTTCTGATCGCCAACGCTGAGCTGTCAGTCCACATCGCTAGATCTAGCGCTAGAGAAAGAAACCTGATTCGATTTTTGATCAAGTAAGACCTAGATGTCATGTTGAAACAAAATCGTCGTCAGGGGAGATAGCAAAAGGAAATAAACAGAACACCAAACTCATAGATTAGGCCTACTTTACAGTTTCCCTTGAATTTATTACTGAATCCCTTATAGCGAGAATCCTGCTATAACGGACATTTTGCTCCGGTCCCCTCCCTCTCGTTATAACAGGATTCCACTGTATACAGTAAACAAAAATGCATACACTATATTTAGTGTATTATTTCAGGTTAGGCATCTGTGAGAACTCTGTTCAGAATCAGAGCTCTCCATCTTGTTGGTGTTTATGTTTTTGCTTCCTTGACTCGCACTGTTCTATTTCTTCCTCTTCTTCTTTTATGTGTCTATTAATCCTGCCTTTCATCACAGCTTTTCAGGATATGTACTCCCCACCTTAAAAGCCTCATGATGATACACACAAGCGTAGGTCAACACTATTTAGATCACCAGCATCTGCTCTGTAACGGTTTGGCTCTTTGCTGCTGTGTGCAGGAGACCTGAGTTCGATTCCTGAGTGGGTAGAAACTTCTACTGAGTATCTCTGCCTTTCTGCTGGGATGTTGTATCCCTTTCAGTCCAGGTTGGCCCTGACAGGCAGGGCAAGGTCAGAAGCCTACCTCCTAAATTATCTAAAGTTTGTCAATGGGGGAGCAAAAATACTTACGCCTACATTATATATTTTTAAAAAAACAAAAACATTGAGATCATTTTGTAGATGAGCTGCTTCAAACCTGCCCACCAGGGCCAACCCGGGCTAAGAGCTATCGAACCAACGCCTATACTATACGATCGCTCTCATGGATTTTCTGCCCTGGCCATGCAGGTGTTAGGGGAAATGAAAAAGCCGACAGATTGGCTGGTGAGGCCACCTTAGTTGACAATACGGTTCATCAACCAGATAGGGTCGAAATCCTGAAATTCTCTCGCCAGCTGATTGAGGAGGAAGATAGGGAGGCAGAGGCCAGTAGGCCTACTGCCGTGGAGAGGATGAATCTTTTGGGGATACAGAAAAAGGAAGCGGAAAATCTGGCATCCTTGCAGGAAAGAACTGAAGAACGTTCAACCAGATGTGCACTGGCACAATCAGTGGAAGGACCCTCGGCAGCATTTTGGAGAGTCCGGAGTGCATGTTGCTTCCTGAAACAATGACCAATGAGGGGAATACAACATCCCAATAGAAAGTTGGAGATACATTGAC
The DNA here is from genome assembly GCF_000002075.1 of Aplysia californica. Taxonomy (NCBI): domain Eukaryota; kingdom Metazoa; phylum Mollusca; class Gastropoda; order Aplysiida; family Aplysiidae; genus Aplysia; species Aplysia californica. The sequence goes on along the minus strand of NW_004797328.1, from coordinate 1,501,245 downwards.
TTGGCGGGTGCTCCGGTGTGTTTTGCTCCTTAAATCGGCTTTTCCCTGTCTGAGAGTACGTTTCACGCGAACAGGCGGCTATGACGGCAAGCGGAAGTATGTGTTATACTGAAGCTCGATCTACTTTCACTTTCGTTGCCACCCAGAAATTTGCCCGTAGTAGTCTGATTAGCGCAACATTAATTGTGACATACAGGGTGTGCATTACAAACGCTGTGTCGCCATGAACATAAATCAATATTTGTCCTGTACTGTCACTTGCGAGGAAAAAAAAAGTTATACAAGCGTCTTGTCAGGCTCGCCTTCTTGACCGGTCAGTGAACCTGTGTCTTCGCGTCACATTGTGAGTACCTACGATGGTTGGGGTCACCAAAGTTCATTCAAAGTCGGAGCGCTGCGAAGTATAGGACTCCGGAATTGGGGGATTATTGATTTTTTTTTTTTTAAAGACACTCTGGGGAGGAGTGGGGTCGGGTTGAAGTAATTGAAGGCGACACCGGATGACAAAAACTGAACTGGGGAGCAAATTCTAGTATTTATTTAGAATTTTGATTATTACAAGAGCTCTCTGCAAGGCGCGCATTGGTGCAGGCCTTGTTTGGAATAGGGATCCGTCATACTCATACCTTGTTGTTTTTTTGACCAAAGAGTTTGCGTTTCTTTGGATGGGTGATAGTACGGTACATTTGTTTCATTGTCTTTGGCGTTGTTGTTGTTTTTATAAAGGTGTGACCTCATCAAGTGCTTACTTTTTTCTTGCCCCCTCTCCCCCTTCTCTCTCTCTCTCTCTCTCTCTCTCTCTCTCTCTCTCTCTCTCTCTCTCTCTCTCTCTCTCTCTCTCTCTCTCTCTCCCCCCTCTCCCTCCTCTCTCTCTCTCTCTCTCTCTCTCTCTCTCTCTCTCTCTCTCTCTCTCTCTCTCTCTCTCTCTCTCTCGTGATAGTAAATTACATTTATTCTATATTAATTTAGCTTTCTGTTCAAGATTCGCAGATTTTTCAGTGTCACTGCATCTTGCCCTCCCACAGTTCTTACACCTCTCACACTGAATAGGTCTACTTGAGCCATTCAAGTTACTACTCTACTTTGAGTTTGAGCAAAATAAATTTTGTTTTTCACCTTAATTATATAAATCTTGACACTCAAACTGGTTATTGACAGTCGATATTCTGATTCCATGCCCCTTTTCAAGCTCCAAACAAGATTCATTTTTTAAATAGTTTATGTAGGCGAATATGATGAGGGGGAAATATAAATAAGTAAGAACATACTGAAATAGGTAGCCTAAGTCACACAGTATCCCAGTGCCACACTGACATGTTGTTGACTAGATATAATGTACCGCGCTAGCGCGCGCGCTCAATGGAGCATGCACTGTACTTGTTACGTAACATGCCTCTACTTTACTTTTACTTTTAAAACGTTCCCTCTGTTGTTTCCTAACCGCATCGTGATACGAAATAATGAGAAAAAAACACCTTCATGTACATGCCATAAACAATTAATGATTCATAATAATTTCTACACACGATCCATAATTATAACAGTACAGTACATAAAGTTACCCCCTTTTAAACTATAGTGTACATCTATTGTACAGTATAAATAAATTATCATCTACCCCTCCCCTTTTTTTTCTCTTTTTTGGGGTAATGGATAAAAAAGCGAAAAAAAGAAGTACGAGAAATAAACTTTCCTCCGGATATGACGTAATGGGACAAAATTTACAGCTTGACTTCCGGCTGTAGCCGAGTCTTCGTTGTTGTGCCCATTGCTTCTTGTGTGTGTGGTTCGTCAGTGGATCGTTTAGCAAGTGACTAGTAACGGTCTACAAGTGTTTTCTTACCCCTACATTTGGAAAATTCGAAAGAGACACCATGCCACGCAAGTACGTCAGGATTAATTTACCCCGTTGCTTAATAACAACAACTTGGGCTTGGAATACTTCTGACACGCGGATGAACCTCAGCTCAATTATTTTTACGAGTTAAAAGTTTAATGAAGTCGGTCTCACAAGGCGAAACGATTAGCCTACAATATTGTACAAAACAACATTGAAAAACAAAGGGCAAATTTATAGAAACCCTCCCGTCTCATATAGGGTATTATTTTGTAGCTCTTTACAGTTTTTTTTAGGACCCTGAACACAATTTTGGCATTGAAAATCGTCGCAAATCAAATGGCTGAAATGGTTAGATTCTAAAATCTAGATCTAGTTAAGATGTTATTATTGTTACGGCACTTTATTTCAGGGGACCCCCCTGAACCCCCCTACCCGACCTACTACACAGCTATAACGTACTCGCACATCAGGAGGAGACCCCCTAAAACTAGAGTTGGGGCGAGCGGATGGACAGGTTCGTTACTCGCGGACTCAGTCAGAGCGAACGGGTAACGGACAGCCTTGAGGCGAGAGCGAACTGCGAACCTCAAGACAGTTAGATCTAGATCTAGATCTAGTAGTTAGTTTTTTGGGTCCACTCCACAATTTGACTCTCTCAGCGAGCGGATTGCGGACCTCAAGCCTCAAGTCAGTTCGTTTTTTGGGTCCGCTCCACAATTTTATTCACTGGGCGGGCGGGCAAACGGACGAACTCTAGCAGACGAGATACTCGACGCGAGATTAGACCCGTCGTCTATTGTTTGTTAATTAGGCCTGATTTTTCATTTTGGGGGGGGGGGGTTGTAAGTTGTAGGCAATGGGAGGAGTCGTTCCTGTCCGCTCGCTCGCTAAACGAACTGTTGTCTCTGTCCGATGAGTAGCGAACTACTCTTGACAAACGGATGGTTCGTTACCCGTCCGCTCATTTGCGGGTAGTGCCAACGAGTAGTTCGTTACTCGCGGACGCTAATTTTGCAAGCCCGACCCAACCCTACCTGATACCCTTGCCCTTTACCCTGGCAGCGAAAGTGCGAAATTGTTCGTCGAGTGCCTGGCGTAGCTGCATGAGTTCTGCCCTTCTCACACCAATGGCGACTGGTATCACAGCAAATTCCCGCATTATTGACTTGGCCTCCTTGACTGATTTCGACTGGATGTTAGGGTCTGCCTTCAGTATCAGATCGCCCAGGGGTTCTGACACACATTGGAACAGTTGCATTGAGGCAGTGGCCTCATTTATGCCCGATCCTATTTTGAAAGCCTCCCATCTCCTTACGAACCCGTTCCATACCTCCTCCTCTACCCCGAAGTCAATTTTGGGACGGTCGAGTTTTAGTTGAGGTGGTGCAGGAGGGTGGGCAGTTTGAGTGTGTGTGAGGGCATGTATATTGAGCCGTGCCGCCACCACCGGGGCGTCTCCTTCACCGGTTTCATAGTTACAGCCTGGGAAAGGGCATATATGACCATGTTGCCGAGTTGTGAGTGATCAATTGCTTTCAAACTTTCTCATAAGGCTGACACCGTCATGAAGAACGCTAGTGTGGCTGCTCTCAAAGCGATGAAATCATCATGAAGAAAGACCTCTCAGTGTAGTTCATTTTTATAAACGGTAGATGATGATTTCATCTGTGAACACGGATTAACAGGGACAAAGAATGATACAGGTACAACATAACATGAAATAATATGGGGTACACCGCATAACGTACAGAAAACATGAACTAATATCATATAGTTCAAATAACCATACACCGGTATTGTTCAATCTTCCCAAGTTATCAAAAAAATAATCCTAAAACTAAGCCTAACTAAAAAAAAACTGACCTTATTAATTACAGAGTGTATACAGACCCGGTAAACGTTGTAACGGTAACCGGGAACAAAGTCACGAAGTATACAGAGCCGGTAGGGGAACTCTTTTGTGATTTCGGAAAGTTTCAGTTTCAGGGCCCAGACCTTGGAGTGTGTGTGAGAGAGAGAGAGAGAGAGAGCAGTGCTAGCAAAATGTATGACATGCCCCAGTTGGCAGGAGGGAACGAGAGAAAGATAGAGACAGAGTGGGAAATAGGTGGGGAGAAAGAAAGAGACAAACAAAGAAAAAGAGAAGGCGAGCGATACACAGAGGAGAGAGAGAGAGAGAGAGGGGCAGAGAAATAGAGAGGGTGACTGCTCGATTGAAATTATGATGACATAGTTCTTTTCTTCAAATTGTGATTCCTCCAACTCCAAAACGGAGGAAAAACGATCGTTCATCAAAAAGACATTCGCAATTTTTATTTAGATCTGCTCATCTGCGCTATTCTCACCTGGGGTGAGAATAGAGGTAGCCAACAACATAACCTCCAGACCACGAGAGCCCCAGGTGAACTTATTACAGTAGGCCTACATTTTAATAAGATAGTGTTAATTGTAACAGAGTGACGCTGTGGCAACTAACGCGGCGTTAATTACTACTGAGTGAACACGCAGCTCTTTTGCGTTGATGATTAGATTTAGATCTAGATCTAACATCTACCATTTCTGCTTCTCCCAGCGTGGTCCTAGTTATCTTGGTTAGTCTCAGCCTGACATGATGGAAGGCTTTCTAGAGCAGGCATTCAAATCTTACGACGAATTTGACAAAGCTTTTGCTAAAAGATGAAAATTTTGTTACCTGTAGGAAGAAAGCATCTGAAACTGAAACAGTTGAGAAGGCTGACCTAAAGAGTGTGGTAAAAATTCACAAAAACTTTCTGTAGAGTCGAGGCAATAAATATTTCAACAAAACTTCAGCAGCATACAACAGCAACAAAAACCACCAGGGGCAACAACAGCAACAACAACAAGAAAAGAGCTGCAACTGTTCTTGTTTGTTTGTCTGTTAGTTTGGTGTCTGTGTGTGTGTATATAAGGCCACAAGCGTGTGCGTTTGTTTGTCTGTGAGTGTGTGTGTGCATGTGTATTTGTATGTGCATGTGTGTGTTTGTTTTTCTTAAAAACATTTTTTTTGTCACAGAGTCACTCTGTCGCAATTAACGCTACCTTTTAATGATTACTGGCAACATTGTTTTTTGGCTGTCCAGTAAAATTGTGAATACTGCATACACTTTTGAAAATGACGGCAGAATAGATCTACTTGTAGGGGGTCAAATTTTGGTATGTTTAGCTGCCAGGTGCACATACGACCGTACGACGATGTAACACGTGTTCACTACACCCTTACAAAGTTTTAAGAATATTTTAGGGTACTTTCAGAGAGGGGGGGGGGGGGGGCATAATAACACACACACCAACACAACACACCCCTGCATTTGCGCATAGTTTGATATTTTGCAATTAAGTAAGGTTAAGATTTCCTGAAAATCACATCTAGTGGCTTCACTATGGCATAATATATCTTGTCACATCCCATTATAATCAGCGGATGAAAGGCAATGTTGCAGTACATTCCAAACCATCATACACACCAAATAAGAAACACAAATTTGTATATTTCATGGTATTCATGATATCTACCGCTCGGTGTAAGGCCGGTCCCAGAGTGGCTCTGTAGGTCTGACCTGTAGCTGGCCTGGTGCACGCCGTGTGCGTGTCAGAACAGCCGCACTGTGGGTTGGCACCTGTGTCTCAGCGAGCGCGAGGCACACTCGCTGTGTGTCAGCACTGCCGCACGGTATGTTGACGTTGTAAGTGTGCAACTGACGGGTCTGCCTTGCTATATTTAGGTACTGTGTAATCCAAGACCAATTATACCAAGACGGGACAACTCTTCTTTACGTCATGTGCTAAGTGCCCCCCCCCCCCCCCACACACACACACACACACACAAACACACAAACACACTTGCAGCTGCGCGCGGTGATAGTTTACATTGGTTACAAATAAAGGCTAGATCTAGATCAGATGTAAATTATTGCATATAGATCTATCTAGAATCTTGGTCTTTCTAGGGACATCTCTCTGCATCTTTATCTAGAGAAGCACACCTAGCCTAGATCTAGGCCTAGGCCTACGACAACAGTCGAAACTAGGTCAACCTCTCGATTTGAAGTTTCAAAGTATGATTAAGTGCATTTCTTGGTGATTTTGTGGCCAAGTGTTGATGCTAGCATCAATATTTAATAGTAAAGCACCTAATAATACTTACTTCTTGTTGATTTTGATGATCTGTGAAGAGTTTCAGTCGAAAATAAACACAAAACGAGGCGACACATGTCCGCCATTTTTACAACACTGTTGAATAGCACGTCTGACGCATCGCGCAGCTCTGCTGACAAAAAACAGACGATACAGCTACGCTGCTTTAGCACACGATAATGTACATTCATTTGCACGGTGCGAGCCAGGCGAGCTACAGGTCAGACTTACAGAGCCACTCTGGGACTGGCCTTAGACTTCATGATAGGTAATTTTTTTCCCCAAATGTTGTTTAAAAATTTGATTGTGATATTTTTATCCGTCTAGTTGTAACTCTGTACTTATTTTATAATATAATGTGCTTTGCAAGGATATATGATAATAATATACACACTTGATAATAAATGTTATAACTTTACATTGCATTTTTTTTTTCTTGTGTTTATTTACTTGATCAATTTTCTAGATCTACATGTCGCAATGGATTTAAAAATTCAGTAATTCAGTAAAAAAAAGATTTCTTCTTCCCCCTTTTGCACTTTTTTCAGAAGGCGTAGCAGTAGTAGAAATGACAGTGATTCTTCTGCATCAGAAGGTAAGGTTATTTGATCAGGTGATGTTCAGGAAAATGTTTCTTTTTTATCTTCAACTACTGTTTTTTAAATTTAACTCCATTAAACATTTTTTTTTACATGGACCGGCTGGTCTAAAGGTAAGGTTGTGGCTATGGATTCTGTGATTGACAAAGCTTGTGTATCTATATTATTAGACAATAATCTTTCCTTTATGATTGATTATGGCCTTCGTCTTCTGTTGTTTCAGCTCCTCTTAGGTCTGGGGCTTTGTATTGTTGTTTTTTTTGTTTGTTTGTTGTTGTTGGGTTTTTTTTGGGGGGGGAACTACAACTCTGTGTCTCTGTCAAGAACTTCATTTATGTTGATGGTTTTAATTCCCTGTATATCTAGTTGCTTGTAAAAATTCGAGCAGGTAAAATAATCCATTGATTTAAATAATGATAGAACATACAAAGGTTAGTCCACAGTACTTTGTCTTTTTATTCCATTCATTCATTGTGTATGCTGAGTCCTCTTTTTATTGAGGATCTGCAGAACAACATAGCTATGGGGTTGGGGTTTTTTTTAGAGCAAAGGAAGGGTTGATTTGTTTCTTCCCATTATGTCTTTGATATTCAATGTCATCTTAAAATAAGAATTGGCTGGCTTCAAATTTGATTGATGATTTGATGTCCCATTCTATTGTCCTTTCTTTTCTCTGCATAGCTACAGTACTTGTATGCATGCTCTGTTTTATATGAATGTGATTAATTGATCATATTATATAAGTTCCTTTAAAAAAAATTTCCCCCCACACCTATAGAGAGGTTCTGGGGGCTCTTGTGGCCTAGAGGTTAAGGTGTTTGCCTCTCATTCAAAGGTCCTGGGTTCGAATCCGGGCAGCGACAGGAAAAATCTTCTTCTCAAAAATTGTCTCCTTTCACCTCCTTTCCTGCTCTCTTGCTATGTTCTGTCGTCTGCTTTAACCTCCACTTTCTGCCCCCACACCCACACCCCCTTTGCCCCCTCCTCCGGACTCCTGACTCTTTCTGCAGCCTTTCTACTGCTACTCCTTAGCTCCTTCTTACTGCTGTCTTTCAGTCACACCCCTGATCTTCTGGTAGGAAAGATCTACATCTAGCCTTCTCGGACAAGGGCGAAAAATCTAGGAGGTCCCGTTGTCTAAAATCGATAAGAGTAGGCTTCGGCCGCCACCTGGGCAAAATTCAAAATTGTCCTACCAACTGAAAATGTTTAAATGTGTCCCATGCGCTCAGATGACCGAATGCAGTTGCGAGCACCGCATAACACTTACCCCCCCCCCCCCCCTCCCCCAAAGTGTTGCTTTTAGCATAATAATTTGTTTCTTGTGAAATATGGCTGTACCATACCGATCTCTGTGGACTACAACTCAAGTTTATAAATTACTTACTTTTACTTTTTCATCCTCTGTTGCCGTTAAGCGTCGAGGGGAGATGCAATTTTCCATGGTAGGCCAGCTCCGCAGCTCTGTCAGTTGTGATGTTATGTTTTCGTAGGGTTTCCTTGACACCCTCGATCCACCTTTTGCGTGGCCTTCCTCTTCCTTTATAGCCTGAGTGCTTGGTGTTGTTGGCTCTCAAGGCTGGCTGGTCAGGTGACATGCGTAACAGGTGGCCAAACCATTTTTTATCCTCTGTCTTTCTATGTAACGCAGGCAGAACTCAGTGCCGATAGCTGCTCTTACTTCTTCATTTCTCTGCCTGTCTCGTCTAGTGATGTTAAGGGTTTTGCGGAGACATTTCATTTCGCATGCGGTGATTTTGCCTTCATGGGTTTTGCTTAAGGTTCAGGTCTGGCACTGATAACATAATGTTGGTATGAATATTGAGGTGATAAACTGTCTCTTTGTGTCCATGGAGATGTTTGGATGAGATAGAAGGGGTGCAAGCTGGCAGGTGACAGCGTTGGCTTTTTGAGTTCGCATTTCTATTTTTCTCTGTCTATGGACCCGTTTTCAGAAAAAGTGCTGCCAAGGTATTTAAACTCTTTCACCTGTTTCAGTTGTTTACTATTGACATGGATGTTCAGGGGACTATGGTTTCGGCTCACTTTCATAACTTCTGTTTTTGATGTGCTTATTTTCATGTTGAATTTCTCACAGGTGTTGTTGAGTTCGGTAGTGTGATTTTGGAGGCTTTCTTAGTCATGATGAATTAGACATTGGTCGTCTGCGAATAGAAATTCATTTAGGCTTTCTGGGCTTTGTTTGCTTCTTGCGTTATTGTGTCTATATATATTATAAATAGGAGGGGAGATAGAACGCATTCCTGTCGTACTCCAAATCTTACTTTGAACCAGTCTGTATTTCCTTCCTTCGTTCTTACTGAGCTTCTGCTGTTGGTATATAGAGCTCTGACATTATCTAACAATTGTCCTATAAATTACTATTTCTTTATTTTCATTAAAAATTTTAATGTTTTAGCACACTGTTTTTCAGATTTCAACTTCTGTGTTCCTTTGTTGCTTTCCAATGACCTTGTATGATAGTCTGGTCTGTTGCAGGTTTTGACAGTTTCTCTAACATTGCACTGGCTATGAAAAGTTATTCTGGTTTGTGTTATGGGGACAATCTTAGAATATTTTTGAAAATACAATAGGATGATGCCGCTGATACTGATAGGTCCGTCTCTTTTCAAGTTCGATGTATCAATTTCTGTCACCTTTAGCTTTGATATTTCTAAAGGATCATCCTTGTTTAGCTTTTTAGATACTTTTCTATGTATATATAAACATTAAAAGTAAAAGTCTCAGACATCAATTTTTCTAACCTGCTCTTCTATTGTTTTTATCAAAAGCTTTTTGTAGCAGTTTTATTGTCATATATAAATTAAGTCTAAGTGCTCTTAAGTGTTGGAAACAAGTTTTTAGGGGGCTGTTCATTTACAAGTCTTTTGTTTCTTTGATTTATATACAGTCGAACCGGTGTAAGACGGCCACCCATTGTCAAGGAGAAAAGTGGCCGTCTTAGGCAGGACTGGTCAAGATAAAGAAAACAAACCATTCCTTTCTGAGGTCCCAACCGAAGATAGCCACATTTTGTTGTTGTTTTGGCTGGGGGGGGTTTTCTTCTGTTTTTTCTTTTGTTGCTGCTTTTGTGCAAGGGTGACTATAAAACAAAATGGGATAAGGAGGACGGAGTGCTATGGTAAAACAAGCATATGGGTCGCCACCACTCGGAGAACGAGCCACGTTTCAGTCACAAGTTCGTGTTGACGTCCATTGTTACTTTGTTACAGACTGGGTAAACAGTGACCACTCTTCTCACTTAACGATTTGTGTATGAGTTTCTGGGCGGTGCTTATAGGTTATGAGGGATCACACGCTTACCTCTCCAGCAACTGAAAATTTGTTCCCTTTGGTCAACAGTAGGAGGAGCCTACGCAACATGATCAGTTGGAGGGACTACATAACAACAACGACATGTGATAGGATTATGACGGCTCGCCCACAATGCCTGGGGCCAATGCACTATTTCTGACAAAACATAATGGGGTGACCAAGGTGGCCGTCAAAGACAGGTGTTATTGCTTGGCGTGATAAGGGTTGTGTGTTATTAAAATGTGGTGGACAGGTGCCCGTTTTACACAGTTAACTTATATAGAAAAAAACGAAAGGGGGGGGAATGGAAATTGGCCATTTGTACAGGTGGCCGTCTTGTAGAGGTTACCGTCAGGGCAGGTTCGACTGTATATATTCTCCTTCTTACATGTTCACAGCACATCTTCACAAAAAGGCTAAGAGAAAACTCTTTGAAAACATATTCATATTTAATCTTCTCACATACATACTGTTTTCTTTAAATAATTTTTTTATATAATATACTTGCCATTAATATTGTTTATATGGATCTTTTCAGACTCTTCTGATTCTGATTCAGGGAGTCCAGATGACAGGCACTCTCGGAAAGTTTCTGATACCAAAAAGTCTGACAAGTCTTCACGTAGGTGTTCATCCAAGCAAAGTCCATCTGGTGCGAGGAAAGACAAGGATGGTGACAGGAATGGCAATAGTGACAGGAGAAAGGTCAACAGAGAAAGAGATCGCAGTGCTTCAAGCAGTGATAAACGAAGATCAAAAGAGCCAAGTCACAAAGAGGAAAGCAGGATGCGTGGATCAGACAGATCAGGTTCTCGCAGAAATGAAAGAGAGGACAGTTTAGATAGGGGCAAAGGTAGAAGAGACGACAAGTCTGACAAACGGAGAAGCGAAAGAACTGAAGACTCGGACAAACATCGAGCACAGAGAGGTGACAGGTCGGTGGAAAGACAAAGTGATAGGAGAGATGATCGACAGAGAAATGATGGCCGCGACACGGAAGCTGGTGAGAAAAGACGAGATGCAGGAAAGGGTTCTAGTCGCAGAGATAAAGATAATTCTCGTGATAGAGACAGTACCGAGAAAGATGTAGATACAAGGCGTGGTAAGAGAATTGAGGATAATGCAGAAAGAGAGGTTTCCGTGGAGGATGACAGAAGGAAAGAAAGAAGGGACAAAACTAGCGGAGACAAAATGAGCGATAGAAAAGACAAGGAAAAAAGTTCTTCTAGTAAAAGTAGAGAGAAGAGAGAAGATGAGGGAGGTGCTGAGAGATCAAACAGCAGAGATGTGCAGAGGGAGGCTCGTGAAAAAAGTAAGAAAAAGTCGAAGAGAGAAGAAAGTGAGTCAGAGTCAGGAAGCCCATCCAGAGAGAACAAAAGTGTCTCTAAGCGTAAAGTGAAAAAAGTTGAGAAGGAGAAAGGGGATTCGTCAAGTAGCAGTGAGAACAGCTCAAGCTCAGAGCCAGAGTCTACCTCAGATGAGAGGAAGACTGAGGCTTCTTTGGTGCCCTACGGCGATGCGAAGAAGGGCCAGGTTTATAAGAGATCAGGTCGGGGAGTTGGAAGAGAGTCGCAGGAAGAAGACTCTGTTAGAATTGCCAGTAAGAAAAAGGGTAGAAGCACAGAACGGCACTCTGTCGGTGCGGAGGAGGGTGATGACCCTGATTCTAGTTCTGAGGCCGAAGCTGTACGCAGCAGGAAGTCCAAGAATAGCTCGAAAAGTGAGCAGGCTGATGTTTCAGGAAGTAAAGGTCTCCCTGATCGAAATGTTTCTCGCAGCGATGATAGTAAGCGAAGGCAGGAAGCTGTGGATTTTGAAGAGCAGGAAAAGCATGACAGCACTCCAGAGAGAGACAGGAGTGTTAAAGATGATGAAGATCTAAAGAAGGAACAAGAGGATGATCAAGAGAAAGAGGAAGGAGAGATATCGGAGGAAGAAGAGGAAGTGCTGGAGAAGCCCCTCATTGCTATCAGGTAGATAAATCTGTTTTATTTTATTTTTTATTCCTTTGTCCTTTTGTCCTCTTGAATAGCAATAGTACTGTCTCACTCCCCCACCTTCAAAGCCAGAGGCACCATGGAGCTGTTCGCAGGCAGTATTGCATACAGACGTATCTCGAAGGTCGCCAAAAATGACTTACATCTGTCCGCAATACTGCCCGCGTGTTGTGGTGTTCCTCAGATCCCCCAAAGCTGGTGTCCCTTTTAGAATGTTGAGGAGAAAAGTCTTGGTTCTTTACTACTGTCAGCGGCTTCTTGGGAAAACTCATGAATTCCTGAAGGGTCACATTCCAAGAGTGACTCGCACTTTGAGAACAGACTTATTTTCGAGAAAGCAACTATTGGATAAAGGATTTTTTTTTTATATGTAGAAATGATTCGATTGTTTTGTTGTTTGTTGAGGGGAGGGGGGTGCTGCTTACACCTGATTATTGTTCTTTAGGATTGTTCGTAGTTTAATTTTTGAAGTTTGACTAAAATTTGTACCTCTTATCTGACAAGAGACGTTCCAGAACTGACTTCCCTTTTCACAAAACATGATTCATATTTTTAATCCTCATGAGGGAACTGTAATAAGTGACCCTATTTTACAAAATGCAACACAAGCTGTCCACTGTATAGCTGGGTTAACAGAATCTTCCTTGTTCTGATTGCCATTCAATTCTGACGCTAAATTAGGTGCTGAGACCTGATTTTGCTCTTCCAACTATAGCGTTTTTTGTGAAAGCATTACTATGGGATCGTTAAAACCTTCTCATTCCTCATACTTTGTTTTTTTGGTGTTTCAGCGAGGATATATCTGACATCAGTAGCGATGAAGAAAGCTCATCAAAACCCCAGCGCCCAGCACCGCCATCCCAGTTGGGCATGGCACCTGAGATGTCCCCGGGATCTCCTGGCACGCCTCCCCCCGAGGAAGAGGAAAAAGCAGACAGTGTCACGAAAGAGTCACGAAAAGCTGCCAAGTCTGGCCAGGCTGGTGGTAAAGACTCGTCCAAAAAATCTGGCCCTGGTGGAGAGAGCAGGACCAGGTCTATGGTTCAGGTGGTGAGCAAGGCGAGCGGCAGATCGGAAGAGAGGGGGAAGGAAGAAGAAGAGGGGGAGGTGGCAGCTCCGAGTCAACGTGAACGACCACAGCTTGAGAGCGAGAGTGAGGAGGAGGAAGAGGAAAGGCGCCACCGGCATGGCGGGAAGATGGGCAGTTCTGTCTCCGTGGTCCGCTCTGCTGGTCGAGACAGAGGGGCAAGTCCACCCAGGGAGAGATATAGTGGTGGTGGAGGAAGTGGTCGTTACGACAACCGCTGGCAAGATAGGCACGATCGTTTTGAGCGCAGTCGGCGAGAACGAAGCCCTCTGGAGAGAAGAAGAGATGACAGAGACCGGAAGCGTCACAACAGAGAGGATGATGAAGGAAAGTCTGAACAAACGTCTCCTAAAAAGGACAATGACAGGTCAGTTGCGTTGAAGCTCGATTTTATTTTCTTGATAATTGCTTTATAATGTTTACCTAAAACTTGTAGGTTCTTACAATACAAACTAAAGCTAAATAAAATATTCAGTTGTTAAGGGGAGGGGTGGGTTCTTTTTCGGGGGTGGGGGGAGGGGGGTTGTGTTTGAATAACAGGAAATGTGGGTTGTTGGTTTTTAAAAAATAAAATATTGGAGAACTGGACTTGTGCATAAAGGAATATGGTCTTATCGATAGCAAGTTCAGTAGGTAGGGCTGTATCACACAGTGTTTGGGGGGAATGGTTGGCAGTGAGATAACATCCACACATGATCATTGTTACTAACACCTTCAGGATGGCTGTTCTTAGTCAAGCCCTGTGAATTTTCTGTCACAATTTGGACGGCTATCATGGAATTGTCAAACTTTTCTTACTTTTTGTTTATGGAAGAATGCATTTGTGTGTTTTTGTTTTCCTCAGAAAGGTCTTTTAGACGTCAGTGTGGAAGATCATCCTTTACTTGCAATTAATCTTTTATTTAGATATTTTAAGTCACTCTAATGGTGAGTTATAGTTATATTTACTCTAGCTTAGCAGAAACAAAAAGTTGTTCTTTCCCCCCGCCTCACACACAGACATTTTTTTCTCCCTTTGATAGAAAGAGAAAAAAAGTGGTCCCTCTCATGTTTAAAAGACCAAATTTGCTGTTTTTCTTCTCAAACAGGGTTAAAGATGCCAAAGAAAGCAGAGCCAAGAAGCCTGAGCCAAAGCTGGTGGGCGGAATTGACATAACTATGAGAACTGGTGGGGCTTACATCCCACCTGCCAAACTGCGCATGATGCAGGAACAGATCACTGACAAGACAAGGTATGATTGGTTTGTTACTGGAATGTCCTGTGGATTAAAAAAAAAAATTTTTTGGACTCATCTGACGACCACTTAGGTTCAAATGAAGCAGAGATTATTTTCGTTTGGAAGTCTTGTTGTCTCTTGTATCTCCCATACAGTAAAATTATTTAAAGTTAAATTGTCTTATAATCTTCTCTTTTTGTTTTTTCTCTTGCTGGTAAATGATTTTCAGCACGATGATGCTTTGAGTTAACAGTTCACCACTGTTCATGGGAGTTTTCTGTCTTTTTTGTTAATGATAGTGGCCATTATGGTGTTGTATGTCTAATAATTATCTAGAACAATTTAAGTGTTTCCCAAAGGGAAGAATGCAGGAGATTTTTTTTTCTAGGTAGCAGTGCAGTTCTTGGCTGCAGGGAAACTACTGTTCAGTTTGTTTTGTTTTTCCCCAGAGTTTCTGACTTCAGATTTATAATGTTTGGTGAAATTGCAATCCTTCCTCAGAATCACAAGTCCCTTAAAGTAAAGAATGCTTGATGGCAGGTTGCTTCGATGTTATCTACATCTTCTTTTCAATGTTTCTAATGTGCTATTTTTTTTCTTGTTTTAACTTCCAATAAGCTACAAACCACCCTTCAGGTGCGGCTGACTTGACAACTGGCTTCACATTTTTGTGTTTCTCTGTTTCACTCAGTGCGGCCTATCAGCGCATGTCCTGGGAAGCTCTCAAGAAGAGCATCAACGGTCTGATCAACAAGGTAAACGTGTCCAACATCATCGAAATCACCAAAGAACTCTTTCAGGAGAACATTGTCAGAGGACGGTAAGTGTCCCCAGAAGCTATTTAATTTAGAATGTAATTTTTAAAAATATTTTTGTTTTTGGGGAGGGGGGTGTTGTTGTTGTTTTGTGTGTGTGTGTTAGTTTAACTATTAAGACATTTTGAGAAATTCAGTCTTTTAGAAACAGTCAAAATTTTCTTCTGTCCTTCAGTTTGTGCGATGCAGGTTTATCTTTTTATGTAGCTAGCTTTGATTATACTAAAAAATAGTTTCATGGTTGATGCAGATAGTTGGATGGTAGAGCTATTCCCAATCGACTTTACTATTCGACATTCATGATTTTTGCACTATTCACAATATTTGAAGCGTGGCAGAGCCATTCGAATGCTGTGTGATTTTTAATTTTTTTTAACAGATTCTGGATTTTCGTCTCATTTTTCTCAAACATGGAAAAATTGGAGTACATTAAATTTAAAATCATTAAGATAAATATACAGAAATACTCTTTTTTTATGGTTATGAGACAGAGTGATAAGAGGAGCCTACAAGAGTTATAAAACAATCCTTTAGAGAATATCTCTTACTAATCAATATTCACTCCTCACACTATGGACAGCTCAAGCAAGGGCACTTGACTCTTGAAGGGCAGCGAATGTTTTTTCAGTGAAGTTAGCTGTCGCAATGAATGAACTCCCCTTACCGTACTCGAAATTCGAAGTCCTTTGAACGGTGACATGATGCCAACACATTACACTGTCTGGGCGCATGGGACAACAACACACGCACGCTCAGTGACTAGCGTTCCGAATTACAGAAGTTAGATCTGGGCGTATCTTATATAAGAAAAAAACTATTCAACAGCGCTGTGAATACCGGAAGTTAGCAGGGCTCTCAGACTTCCGTGGATCCACGAATTTCCAGGGTTCGCGGTTCGGAGAAAGTCAGGGGCTGAGATTAGCGGCCGCGGAATCACTGAGCATCGTGCGGTCATGTTTCCGTCGCGCTTCGCGTCTGCGCGGGTTTCATAATTATCTTCTCCGAGAAAAAATGCGAAAATTTGGAGGACATAATAATAGAGCGATATATGCCAGTTTGGCACTAACCGCCCACCTTTACTTCCTGTTAATAACTACTACTTACTTTGCCTTTCCGGTTTTTATCAAAATCGGTTGACTTTCACAATTTATGCGAATACATGTGTCTGGCAACATTTTCTTTTTCCAAACATCCAGTCTGTGTTGGAAGGAAAGAGAAAACAACAAAGAAGCCTGGAAGATGGCGTATCACGTTCTCTCAAAGAGTGAAGAGGCCATTGTGAAAGAAATAGACAATGATTGCAAGAATAAGTGAAAGTATCAGTAGTTAGAAGATGTGGTGAATGTGACAATCAATGGAGCTTTGTCAACCCATCCAAAAAGGTTTTCCCAATTTTCGGATCCCCTAAAGTTTCCCAAGTGCAAGAAGTAACATCAGATTCAAATGAGAAAGATGGAGGAGGTGATACTAGATCTAGATCTAGCTCGAGTCAACCCAAGCCAGTGCCTATGATTCCGCTATCAGACAGGGTAGCCTCAATGGAAGCCATGATTCTCTCTGTAATGGCTCAGCATTCAATGCCTCTGACATTTGCCTTTGTGCTTGTGGATGTAGCTAAAGCCTGCAGTACAGACCCACAGGCCCTGGCTTCCGTGCAATTAGGAGCATCTGCTGCTGCATACAAAATTAAATTTGACCTTGCTAAGACAGTGAAACAGAAACTTGTACAAGATCTACAGGTCTCCCCTTTCAAGTGCATTATTGTGTTTTTGTTTTGTGCCATTGTCTGTATAACTAGTTTTGTTTGTTTACATGGATCCTTTCAGTGCTCGTTTTCGTCTTTGTTGCGTCTATCGCGATCCTCTGACAAAGTTCAGGGATTGGGAAAATTTTTCGCTGGGAACCCTGAGTTAGATCTGGGCTTATCACATATAAGAAAAAAAACATTCAACGGCGCTGTGAATAGCTGGCAAATGTAGAATAGCAATTTTTTGTTTCCTCAAAATCGCACAGCACTATTGGACGGTGCTACTTTGCTTTTCTTTTGTAGTGTATACTTGTCTTGCCAATCCCTTGAACTGTACTGAATGGGTGTTGTGTCGCTTTATTTGTCTTTACTCCGATGTACCCAAAAAAACATGTTCAGTTTTTCCGTGCAATACATCACCCATATTTGGCTGCAAGTAAAGAAAATGGCCCTGTGTTCTGTCAGGGGGGAGCAGTCATACATGTGAAGCAGGTGTCAAGGCGTGGCATGCTAACTCCTGCATTTACAGATCATTCTGTGTGGTAATGCTGTTTATGTAGGATATGGGGTCTCTTCAGGTGGAGGATGATGGCCTGATCTTTCTTGAGCAGAAGGTTGGCTCAATCAGAGCAGGTAGTTTGGTCTTTCTTTACCTTTCAAATATCTGTTGTCTTTATCTGTCTTCCATCTTTTCCTCGTATGTTACTCCCTTGTAACACGTCTAATCTTTAGTACTTTTGTGACTTTTGTGTTGTAAGTGCAGTAAAACTCTTACTAAAAACCCAACTCAGTAAAAAGTTGAGGTATGTAGCTTCTTTCTTTGTACAGGATTTGACCATTTAGATAATTTTGGTTTATGAGACCTGAGAAATGAGGGGGAACCATAACTACCGCTATCTGTTTCAGGCCTGGCACGTAAAGTTAGAAGAAGATGACTATTTTTAGGAATTTTTGGTTTATGAATAATGAATGTTGAATTTAGTTCTTGCTTCTACAATTTCAATTAAACTGCCTTTTATTTATGTAAAGTTGCATCGATTTGAGATCATCCTAAGCTCCAGGCCAAAGCCCAATAGTTCTAAACATACATATTTTGTGGTGAGTTCGTTGTTTAGTTGTCTAATTTGACTGTGTGCTTTGAAAGAACACAGGACGTTTGGCTTTTGATGTGGTCTTCTGCGTTCACTTCTATGATTTATTTTATCTCTGTGAAGTACAACTCTTATCGTTCTGACATGCCTGAAATAAGAGTCGGCGATAACAGACGTCCTATAAACTACACTACAAGTCAACAGGTCTCTAGTCACAAAAACAGGCAGTTGAAGAAACAGCTGTTGCATTATCAGTATATATTATGATTATCATATTGTAATTCTTTTCAATTTGTCTTTATGTCTATCCCTCATCGTGTTTTATCACTTCACCCAATGATGTAGTCTTCTGTATTGAAAGAGCTGCTAACTCACTGAAATTGTGGATTTCCTCAGTGGTCTCCTTGCACGCTCTGTGATCCAAGCTCAGGCTGCTTCTCCAACCTTCACCCACGTCTATGCTGCTCTTGTAGCCATCATCAACACCAAGGTAACTTTAGATGGATCAATGTGTACTTTCCTTTGTACGAGATCAAAGTGAAAAGTAGTCTGTTTATTTTTGTCAAAAGCCTTTTGGAAAGCTTTTTTAAAGTAAATACTTTTTTTTTCTTGTTAGATGTCGTGCTGGTGAAGAAAACAATTGTATATGAATTATCAGAAGTTAATGGCTGTAAAATTTTAATGTGTTAAATGTTGTCAGGTGTCCAATTGCTTTTCGATCGGAGATATAGTTCCAGAATGAAACTGAAATGGTTATTAAAGTTGTTTCTTTTAGTATGGCTCATGCCTTTCAATTGTTCTTGGCAGAGAGTTTGAATATTTTATGGAAAGACAGCTTTGATAAGTTTACTGTGTAATCCTGAGTTTTTTAATGGGCCAGATTATCTTTTGCTCTGCTTATTTTCTTTCACAGTTCCCCCAAAATGGCGAGCTCATGTTGAGACGTCTGATCCTGATGTTTAAGCGAGGCTTCCGAAGAAATGACAAGGCTCTCTGCCTTTCCTCCACCCGATTCATCGCACATCTGGTTAACCAAGTCGTGGTGAGTTGATTTCTCGGTCATCCGTCAGGTGCACAAAGTTAGGACTGATCCCCAAGCAGGCGCCCTCTTGGATCAGTCCAGGAGTCGGCCGGTCAGCGATCGGTCACTGGTGTGGCTGGTTGTTCGCAGACCAACCACACTTCCGGGGAAGAATTGGTCTAACGGCTGGTCATGGGCGTCTAAGGAGCAGTCAACTGGCTGTTCACGGGCATCCAAGGAGCAGTCAACTGGCTGTTCACGGGCATCCAAGGAGCAGTCAACTGGCTGTTCACGAGCATCCAAGGAGCAGTCAACTGGCTGTTCACGAGCATCCAAGGAGCAGTCAACTGGCTGGCCATGGAAATGTCCGATGGATGGGGCAGCTGGTTGGTCACTCAAGTATGGAAGAATCTGTCGGTCCATTGGCTGGTCAATCGAGCATCAGCGGATCAGTCCAACGACTGGTCATGGGTATCCAGGGATTTGTCAAGCGGCTGGCCTGTGGGTGATCATCTCTGCATCCACGGATCTGTCCGCTGGATGGTCATCGGAGCCTGCATCCAGAGATCAGTCTTTCGACTGGTCAACAGAGCATCCCTGAAGCAGTCTCTTTGCAGGTCGTGAGCGTTGGCAGATCTGTCGTGTGGCTGGTCATCAGAGTCTCCACCCAGGGGTCGGTCAACTGGCTGGTCGTGGGTCCCGGAGATGTGGAGTGGCTGGTCTGTCGCCTTTCACAACAGCGTCCATGGGTCAGTCAACTGGCTGGCCATCAGAGTCTACACCCAGGGATTGGTCAACTGGCTGGTCATGTGTCCAAGAGATGTGGAGTGGCCGGTCTGTAGCTCCAGGGGTCGGTCAACTGGCTGGTGTTGTAAGATGTCGTTGGAGCGTACGTTGGAGGACCGGTCTCTTGGCTGGT
The DNA here is from genome assembly GCF_000002075.1 of Aplysia californica. Taxonomy (NCBI): domain Eukaryota; kingdom Metazoa; phylum Mollusca; class Gastropoda; order Aplysiida; family Aplysiidae; genus Aplysia; species Aplysia californica. Next base: position 1,481,442 of record NW_004797328.1, on the reverse strand, counting down.
CACCAGCGTTCAAGGATGAGCCAACGGGCCAGTCACCGGTGTCTGGAGCAGTTGCTTCTCTGGTCACGAGCATCTGCGGTCAGCTGACTGGCAGGTCATCAGAGTGTGCACCCAGGGGTCAGGTCTCTCGGCTGGTCATGGGTATCCGAGGATCAGTCAGTAGGCTGGTCATGCAAGAATCTTTGGATCAGTCAAGATGATGATGGCTGGCTGGTCATTCAAGCATCTTTGGATCGACCAGTTGGCTGGTCACTGAAGCATCCCTGGACTGGCTGTTTCGCTGGTCACTCGAGCATCTATGGACTGGCCTGTTGGCTGGTCACTCAAGCATCCGTGGATCTTCCTGGAAGCTGGTCACTCGTGCATCTATGGATGGGCCGGTTGGCTGGTCACCCCAGCATCCGTGGATCAGCCAGTTGGCTGATGACCTATGCAGCTACAGGTCAGCCATTGGCTGGTCACCTGGGCACCCATGGATCATTCACTCTGTCGTTCTGGGCTGACGGCAGAACCATGAGTTGGTCCAAGATAGCCCTCCCCCTATTGCCAAGTGTCTTGATTTCTTAAGATGTTATAAAATGATTGTTCAGGTAAGATTGGGTTAATTTTGTTCAAATTGCTTTGGACTCTGTGGATGGAATTTGTATTTACAATATGAACTGCAGTTCACAACTTTTAAACATTCCTCAACATAGTACTGAAATCAGTTTTAACCTATCTTCAACTGGGCTCTACGTTAATGCTTATGAAAAGACTCAGCCAGATAAGATGTTGTGTGTAAGTTAAAATGAGCGTGTAGTTTGCTTGGTGGGTTCGTGGAGGGCATCTTTTTATGGCATCTTGTTTGCCTGTGATTCTTTACTCAATTCTTACCTGACTGTCTCTGTCTGTGGACTGTTTTTGTGTTGACCCTTCCAGCCCCAGCCATTTTTGTGCACTCCCTAACCCCAGTCCCAGCCTATACTGCAGTATTTCTGAAAAAGACTCATGCCTTCTGAAAAATGATATTGTATCTTTGTAATGAGGTTTAGATAATAGTTTAATATACATCAAGGTTCAAAGGTAAATGAACAAAATTGTGAAAATTAAAGTTTAATTAGGTTCGCTTAATATTTCGAAAAACGCGCAGATTCGGTACCCCTGAAATTGAGAATATACTCTCTTTGGACGGTGGGAGATACAAGCTTCTGAAAATATACATGCTCAGGGCTGGAAGGATTAAGTTGTGATTTACTTGAGCAAAATTGTTCTGGTATTTTTAAAAAAACAACCTGTTAATACTGTTATACTGTACTGTACTTTGGGCTCTGTTGTGGATATTTTTTCTGTCTTTGTTTTTGTCATGGTCACCCCGGTACTTCTTTCCTCTCACATTGTCTTTTGTGGCTGTAGTACACACGCACACACACACAGACACAAACTCACCCGACCCCAAGCTAGTTGCTAAATGATAGGCAATTCTCTCAGTGTGCAAGTTGTCCCCCACTGTGGAACTTTCTTTGTCTTCCCTGTTATGTCTTGCAGGTGTTGAAGGAGCATCAGAAGTAGATCCTACTTCTTTTTGTCTCACTGTTCTTTCTGTCTGCCATACTCGTTCTCCACATTAATGACGTTATTGTATAAATATATGCTTCTTGGCGGGTGCTCTGGTGTGGTTTGCTCCTTCTTTCCTATAAAAATTTGTTGTCATTATCTCTCCTTCTTTTTTGGTGTGTTTTTATTATTCTCTTGTAACATCTTCTGCACTCTTGTGACTTAATTGGGTTGCAAGTACCGAAAAACATTTTAAACTTAAACAAAAATGCTTCTTTTTATTCTCACATACAAACAAATGTGCACTGTCTTACTTAGCAAGCATGACCGCAGTTTGTGAGTGTGACTGTCTGTAAGGTTAAAAACTATGTCTGTTTGTGTGTGTTTCTATAGGCCCATGAAGTGATCGCCCTCGAGGTCCTGACCTTATTGCTGGAGACACCGACCGATGACTCTGTGGAAGTGTCCATCGGGTTTCTGAAGGAATGTGGCCAGAAGTTGACAGAGGTCACCCCAAGGGGTGTTAACTGTGAGTAGAAATATTTTGGGGAATTACTAATTGAATTGTAAGAGTGATCTCAGAAAACAAAATATTTTCACCAAGGACCTAGTCGCGGGCAGTATTACATACAGACGTGTCTCAAAGGCCGCCAAAAATTACTCACGTCTGTATGCAATACTGCCCGCGTAGTGTTGTGAGTCAAGATTCTTTCATGACTGTGTGACTGAAAGTATAATTTGTGAAACCGTATGTGGGGATTGTAGGAGTCAGAAGCTGGCTGTCATCTTGTGGGTGAATGGGTGGTTGGCGGACGCCCTTGTGTAGTTGCTCCTTTTTTTCCCCTTATCAAACATCTATTGTCTTTTATATCTCAACCTTCTTTTCTTTGTATGTATATGTTTGACCTATTTAATAATTATAACAATAGATAGCATTTGTATAGCGCAAATCTCCGCTCAACAGCAAGCTCTATGCGCTTCATGGGCTATTACCCCAGCAGACCTGAGAGCATTCTGAAACAACCTCAACTTCCTGGGAAGCATACAGTGCAAGCGACCATTTATAGGCGCTAAAACACTAACACACAGACAAGATCTTTCACTGTCTATTGGTGGGTACCCATTCCCACCTGAGTGAAGTGAGGAATATTGGTGTAAAGTGCCTTTCCTAAGGACAGAACATCGGGCCCGCAGCTCTAACCCCCAAAACCGCCCTCTCACGATTACGATTCCGGTAACCTAATTGCAAATACTGTAAAACTCTTATAAAAATTAGATGTCATCTTGTTTCTCTCTAGGAGAGTATTTTTAGTGAGTGGTTGGAAGGTGCTGTGGTATGGTTTGCTCCTTCTTTCCCATCAAATATCTTATCATCCTTTTCTTCTCTCCTTTTCTTTTGCGTATGATACAGTATGTTATTCTCTTGTTTCACTTCTAATCTTCTGCACTTTTATGACCTACTTGTGTTGCAAGTGCCGTAAAACTAAAAAACCTTTTCACAATATATATTGTTTGTTGGTTCACTGTGGTGTTGGATTTCTTTGTGTCTTCTTAGAGCTTGTCTCCTTATGCGCGACGTGACGTCGCATCTGGTCCTTGTCGCTCTAAAATCAATCATCAAGTAATATTATAAAGAAACTGTCTCCTTACACGTGAGTTTAGGCAAGGCTCAAGGCTATGTTAAAAAAATGACTTGCTACTGTCTATCTGTTGTGAACTGCCAGTCACGCACGAGATTTACCAGTCCCGCGCGATGTAACATTGCATCGAGGGTAAGGAGACACTTTTGCCTCTTCTGTCGCACGCGACTGAAAATTAGGCCGCAGCATTGTCGCACATAAGGATACACACCTTGCGACTGTCGCACGAAGGTCGCGTCGCGCATAAGGATACATAGGCTTATTGTGTGGTGAGATGATGTGTTTTGTTGGTGATTGAATTACTATATAATGAAAGTTGTATCCTGTATCAGTTATTTGGTCAGGTGGCTGCAATATCTTACTATTTGTTCTTTCCCTCTGTTATTTCTGTCCTATTATTTGTCTTGTTTTTGTTTGTTTTGTTTTTTGCCTGCACTAAATGACTTACTGTGTCAATGTGCTTCTCTTTACTTAAGCAAACTCATGACATGCAGTGTCTCATTTGTGCATTGAATTGTAAGAAATAATGTTTTAGTTAACTTGCACTAATATGATTTTTGCTCTGTTTCAGCTATTTTTGAACGTCTTCGCAATATCCTTCATGAGGGTCAGTTGGATGTTCGCGTCCAGTACATGGTGGAGGTCATGTTTGCCATCCGCAAGGACGGGTTCAAGGTAAAGTTTTTTCTTGTCTGGACTGCAGTTGCGGGTGGTCGGCGGGTGCTCTGTAGTGGTTTGCTCCTTCTTTGCTTTCAATCGTCCTGATCTCGCCTCTCTTCTTCTTTTGTGTTTGTTACTGTCTTGTCTAATCTTTGGCACTTAAATGACCTTATTGTGTTGCAAGCACTGTAAAACTCTAACTAAAACTACGGCTGATGAATGCAGTACTATACTTTTTCTGATTATTCTGTAATGAAATAAAGGTCTTTTTTTTTTTTATTTGAGTGGGCAAGAGGTAGTGTGCATTCTGTTTACCCGTGTGCCACTAGTAAATTCAACTTTTTTTTTTTCTATTTTCACCGGGGGGGGGGGAGATGATATAGAGCTGTTGGTGTTTGGGCTGTTTTGTTGGTGGGTTTTTTTTTGTGGGGGGGGGGCATGTTTTTAAAAAACTTTTCGTGGAAGACTAGAAAGTATAGAAAGAGGGATGGGGCGGGGGAATATGAAGAGACAGGATCATTATTAGAACTACTGTCGAACCTGCTATGACGGCCACCTGTACAAACAGCCACTTTCCATTTCCCCCCTTGTGATTTTTCTATATAATTTGTGTAAAACGGTCACCTGTCCGCCGCGGCCACCTTGTTTTATCAAATTTACCTGCCTCAGGCGGCCAGACGTGGTCTCTATAATAGCCTAATGCTCTGTCATGAATTCGAAATCGGTCTCTGACGCTGTGGACGGGCCATTATAATCCATTCACCTGTCATTATTGTTAGTCCCTCCAATGAATGTTTACCCAAGTTGACCTATGGGTAACAATACATTTTCAACTGCTGGTGAGGGAAGTGTGTGTCCGTCATAAACTATAAGCCCCGCCCACAACTCATACAAATTGTACGTGAAGTGACTGGTCACTATTTTGTTTACCTAATTTGTAACAAAGTAACAACAGACATAAACGTTAACTTGCGACAGGAGCGTCACTCGTTCTCCAAGTGGTGGAGACCCTGTGTTTATTTTACCATGACACTCGGTCTTCATCGTCTTACTTTCTTTATTAAATCCTTTCCCAAAATCAGCAACCAAAAAGCTAAAAAAAACCAACCCAAAAACCCAACAAACCAACAAAGCAATAACAGAACAAAACCCTTCTTACACCCCCCCCCCCCCCCCCCCCCCAAAGGAAACAATTTGAATTCGCCCTACGGCAGTCCTAAACCTGAATCAGCCCCGGTTTGAGCTTCAGAAGGGAATGGTTTACTCTCTTCATTTTGATCAGTCCTGCCTAAGACCTGTGTTATGCAGCCACTTTTCTCCATGACAATGGGTGTCCGTTTTACACAGGCTCAGCTGTATATTGTGCACATGTTCCTGTTAGCAGGATTTACCTGTACAAGTAACATAAGCTGACCCCTCTCTCTGTGTGTGTGTGTTTGCGTCGTTCAGGACCACGTGTCTGTGATGGAGGAGCTGGACCTGGTGCAGGAGGACGAGCAGTTCACTCACCTGCTGCTGCTGGAGGACGCCACGGCCGGGGACGAGATGCTCAGTGAGTACCACGCAGCGGGGGGTGTGTGTGTGTGCGCTCTGGTGCGGTTTGCTACCTCTTTCCCGTCGAGCTTCTATCGCCCTTATCTCCCCTGTGGGGGGTTGGCGGGTGCTCTGGTGTGGTTTGCTACATCTTTCCCGTCGAGCTTCTATTGCCCTTATCTCCCCTCCTTTTCTGTGTCTGTTACTCTCTTTTAACACCTCTAATCTTCTATTCTTGTATGACTATTGTGGGAGTGGTTGGAGGGTGCTCTTGTGTGGTTTGCTAGCTCTTTCCCGTCGAGCTTCTATCATCCTTATCTCCCCTCCTTTTCTGTGTCCGTTACTCTCTTGTAAAGCCTCTAGTCTTCTGCACTTAATACTTATATTACCTTATTGTGTTGCAAGTGCAGTAAAATTGTTTCAAAATTTTAAAAATGATTACAGATATACACACATACACGATAAACAGGCAATAAAATGTAACATGCCTCATCCCTTCTGTGCTTCAGTTTCACTTTTTTTGTCTGTTTGTGTGTCTTGGGTGGGGTGGGGGGCTGGTTGGCAGGTATCATTGATAGGTCTTACTTATTTGCTTTCCCTTTTTTTTTGTCTGTCTATCTTGCTTTGTCCATGCACTTATTGATTGTTATTTGGTCGATATGCTTCTCTCTCTCTCTCTCTCTCTCTCTCTCTCTTTCTCTCTCTCCCCCTCTCTCTCTCTCTCTCTCTCTCTCTCTCTCTCTCTCTCTCTCTCTCTCTCCCCCTCTCTCTCTCTCTTTCTCTCTCTCTCTCTCTCTTTCTCTTTCTCTCTCTCCCCCCTCCCTCCCTCTCTTTCTTTCTCTCTCTCTCTCTCTCTCTCTCCCTCTCTTTTTCTCTCTATCTCTCTCCCTCCCTCCCTCCCTCCCTCTGTGGGTGGTTGGCGGATGCTCTGGTGTGTCTTTATCTCCCCTCCTTTTTTGCGCTTGTTATTCTCTTGCTACACCTCTAATCTTCGGCACTTATATGACCTTATCGTGTTCCAAGTACGGTAAAACACTTACTAAAACTTAAAACCTCCCTCCCTCTGCCTGACTCAAACTTTGTGCCACTGTTTTGCTTGTCAGCGATCAAGCCTATGTGATTTCAGGCCAATTATAATATTTTTTTCTCCCTTTTTCTACTTTTTGTCCCCCTTGCTCCTTTTTCTTGTAATTACATTTCTTGTATCTTTGGAGTCTGACAATCTCTCCTTTCTCGTATTTCAGATATTTTCAAGGAAGATCCAAACTTTGCAGAAAATGAAGAGAAGTACAAGGCATTAAAGAAAGGTAACTTCCCTAGCTTCAATATGCTATGATTATTTAAATTTATTCATTATTTTTTTGTTCGTGTGGAAGGCTGTACCTTGTGTTCCTATTGCTTAGTAATCCCTGATTCAAGTCTCAAGTATCTTGTCACTGATTTTTTACAACAAGCTTATTGTGCAGGGTTTTGTGTATCTGGTTAGATGAAAAGAAGATTGATGAGGATAGGATCTAGGAAGATGTAAATGAGAAATTTGTTTGAATAGGAAAAGGCAATTTCAGAGCCTGGAACTGTAAACTTTTTCTGGTCAAAATAAAAATTTGACCCTGTTCCGACAATTGGGCACAATGCATCTTCCAATGCGCTCTCTTTTTTGTGATAACAATTTATTGTGGTGAATCCTGTAGGATTTTAACATTGTTGACTGTGTATATCGACAGAAATTCTGGCGGAAGGCAGCTCTGACGAAGAGTCTGGCGAAAGCTCAGGTTCCGGATCGTCGGACAGCGAGGATGAGGAGGAAGAAGAGAGTGAGTATTTTGACTTCTTTTTTCCTTAAGTAAATTTGTTTGTATGATATTAAATCCTTATTAAACCCAAATTGTGTAATTTTGAAGACAGGCATGAGATCGTTAGGTTTCAGAGTTCTTATTTCTTTGCCTTGAGTAGTTCTATATTGTTGGTTTTATTGTTTTCAAAACTGATTTGAATATTTTCAGGGATTATTTTGGTCTGCAAAAAGTCCCTTTCCTGGACAGAAAAGTTGTTTAGCTGTTAGGTCCTGATTTGCGTGTCTCCCCCCCCCCCTCCAAATTGTTTGAAATTTTCGTGCCTTATGGGTTTTTTTGGAGGGTTTTATTTTTCCCTGTTAAACCTATGCTTCGCAAAATTGCTTTGAACAGACTCGCCTGTGACATTTTTCTAATGGTTGTTTTTCTTTGGTCACCTTCAGAGGAGCAACAACGGATCATTGACCAGACAGAGACAAACCTGGTGGCTCTGAGGCGAATGATCTACCTGACCGTGCAGTCAAGTTTGGACCACAATGAATGTGCTCATAAGATGCTCAAGATGGAGTTGAAGCCAGGACAAGAGGTATGTGATCCCAGACTTTCCTTCGTGAGTGTGTCCCTGTTTGTGTCGGTAGGCTAGAAGCAGAGTTCCTGCGGCCTCCTTGAGTTGAAAACTCCTTGAATTTGCATTCAAAGAAAAGTCTCCTTGAAAACTCCTTGAATTTGAGAAACCTCTTTGAAAACTTCTGGAATTTGAGGAACCTCCTTGAAAACTCCTGTGTCTTGACCAAGTCTCCTTGAATTTTGTTTTGTTTCTCGTAGTATCTTGTTTTCTCTTGGACATGTGATTATTTGAACAATGGGAAGAAAAGAAGTAACAGTACTTTCTCACTGAAAAAGAAGTGTGTTTGTGCATATACAGTTGAACCTGCTCTAACAACCAATTCGCTACCTCAGAATTACAACGTTCTGTCTGCTCAGTATCTAGTTTTGAGAAATTTGCCGTTAAAAATTTTGAGTTTCTCATGTCAAACTTTTTAAAGTGCATTTTTTTTATTATCTTGACAACGACTCCAAATTATCTTATGATTTTGATAGAGCACATTTGGTTTCTGACCTCATGGTCTTAGCAACTAAAAACAGCCAAAAATGTTAAATAAATATTTGTAATTCTATGCTAGCGACTTGTAGACCCCGTTCCCACCTTGCTATTTTTCATATTTTAATGACACTGTCCCTAGATTTCCATTTGTCTTTAGACAACCACTTTTCTCCGTGATGGTGGGTGGTTGTTTTGGACAGTTTAGACTAGTTCCCTGCTGTTGTAGTCATGGCTGCCACTTTCCCGCTAAATAGCGGAAACTCCGCTACATCTAGCTTTCCCCGCAACTTTCCTCCTTCCTCCGCTGGACCGCTCTTGGTCGCAAATTTCATACTTTTTTTCCACGCGGAAAACACCGAACCGGGAGAGAGACGAAAACGCGGTCTGCGCATGTCCGCCCGTAGCTTTCTACTTCCGTTCTTCTAGGCCCAGCGCTAGTTTCACATTGTTTATTGTTATGGAGCAACACAGTGTCGATCGGGCATCGGGACGTTAGCGCGCCGAGTTGTCATTGAAATTGGCGGAAATTCGAGAGAAATTGATTCAGAATGCAAAAATAAAAGGAGCTGGAATGAGAAAGAAGCAGCCGGTGTGCGACTTGAAAAGTTCATTAGAAAATTGAACTAGCTGTTCTTTGCGAAAGAAATCGCGGCCCGCGGCTCTCCTGTTACAGTCCTGTACAATTGCGGTCCCGTTTGTTTACATGACGGCTATTGTGGCTGCTGCGGAAGTGAATCTAGATTTAGATCTAGAAAATCTATCTCTAGATATAATCTAGATCTACACATATTTAGATATATCTAGATCTAGATTAGATAGCCTAGGCTATAATTTTAATTCAGTTTAGATCTCTAAATAAGAAACACACTACAGGGGCACTAAGTGCAAACGGGACCGCAATTGTACAGGAGTGCCTGCATCCTTGATCCGATACTGCTCTACGTCTATGTATGTACAAGTTTAAAGTGAAAGAAATCTTTTTATGAGACACCAGCTGGCAAAAAACACTAGATTTTTAGTCACCAAGTCCAAACTGTGTCAAATTGACTCGAATTCTTGTTAGTCAACTTACTGCCTTTATGTTGTTGTTTTTTGTTGTTGTTGTTTTTTCAAATACATTTTAATTCAGTTGCCTATGGTTAACAATATGACAGTTTTCCCTTCCAAAACCGTAGGCTAGATTTTCCAGTATATATTGCCTCTGGATTTCACTGGTTTCGGAGAGCGCGCGTACGCTTTCGCGTGAATTTCCTCCTTTTAAAAAATTTCTGAGTGGCAGCTATGTGTAGTCAATCTGAGAATTTATGGTAGTGTGGAAGCATTCCAGAGAATCCTTTCATAGAATTGTGATTTGAATTCTAAAAGCTTGTTTGAATGGATGTAATTTTCTTGTAACAGAGAGTGATACACAAAAATTGTGTTGAAATATTGTGTGATTATTTATTAATTATGTTTTTAAAACATTTTTTCAGGTGGAATTGTGCAACATGATCCTGGATTGCTGTGCTCAACTCAGGACATATGAAAAGTTCTTCGGGTTGCTAGCTCAGGTAATGCTCTCAAGTCTGAACGGTTTCCCACAGTAAAAGGACACTCGATGGGAACAGAATGTGCTTGAAGCATGTGAAGCCTACATTGAGCATTGCTTACAATATTGCAATGAACTTCATAACTTGGAAGAACTGTTTATAGTAGACATAAGTTTTATACTGATAGTTATTGTGATAGCTACCTTTAAAATTTGGGTTGTTTTGATTTCTTTGTTGTTGGGGGGGTTAAGAGTTTTGCCTTCGGTATTCTGCGACGTGTATAGAGTAGACTAGAGTTGTTTTAATTTCAGCTGCTCCTTTAACAGTACCCTAAGTGATTGTCATTGTTGTGATTTGGTTGCTGATTTAAATTACATATATACCTGCAGCCACTTTGCTCGTGCTCTTCAACTTAATTCATGTCTTTTTTTTTTCTCGTCATTCTCTGTACGGGTATAAGAACCGATACGTTCTTTTCAGTGTTACTAGCTTGATAGAAAAGGCTGGAGGGCACCTCTAGTAAGTCCTACTTCTTTTCTTTCTCCATGTTTTTTCTGGCTATCTGTCTTTCTTTGTCCCCAGCACTAAATGACTGATATTATGTTGCTATGCTTCTCTTTACTCGAACTAAACAAAACAGAAAGTAAAAAGTCACAATTATATTGTATTTGTGTCTAGTTCACCTTGTATTGTTTTTCTTAACAGAGGTTCTGCCAGATTGACAAGAAGTACATAGAGCCGTTCCAGCAGATCTTCATGGAACAATATGAGACAATTCACAGACTGGAGACCAACAAAGTGAGGAACGTGTCCAAGTTCTTTGCCCACCTTCTGCACACTGATGCCATCTCCTGGGGGGTAAGTTCAGACTACAAGTTTGTTCAATTAGAATAACAGTGGAATTGTCATTTAAATTCTGTGTGAATTGATGTGCTGTTCGTGTTCGTCAGGGTTGTGGCATATGAATTGTTCCCCCCTGTCTTGTGCTGGTGATCAGCAGGGGCTCTAGTATTCCTCCTTTTTTTTTTGTGGCTTTTTTTTTCAGATATAAATAAGATAAAATGTTATGTTCGACCCATGGGTTATGATCTCTACTTGTCTGTTTTCCTTCCTGTTAAAATTGTGTCTGGCTATTCAGTTTGCTTTTCTCAGTACAAAATGTGTTGTGTCTATGTGCTTGTCTTTTACTGGGACGAATGGTGGGTAGTCTTTCTCCCATCTCCACTTAGGGAGATATGGTTGTGGGTGATTGGCGGGTGCCCTGGTGTTGTTTGCGCTTCATCTATCGTCCTCATCTCTCCTCCTTTTTTATGTTTGTTATTCTCCTGTAAGACCTCATCTTTGGCACTTATGTGACTTTATTGTGTCGCAAGTGCTGTAAAATTTTTAAAAAACAAAAAAGGAGATAGTTATTCCACTCCCCACACTATATATAACCCAACTCTTTGGTAATTGAGTGTCACTTGTGTGCCGAGTGCTCTCATGACCTAGAGGTTAAGGTGTTCGCCTCTCATTCAGTAGGTCTCTTGTTCGAATGTGGATAGTGACGGAAAAATTTTTTGTCTAAAATGTTCTCCTTTCACATCCTTTCCTGCTCTCTAACAATGTTCTGTGGTCTGCTTTCGTCTCCACTTTCTGCCCCACCCCCTCACCTCCTTTGCCCCCTCCTCTGGGCTCCTGACTCTTTCTGCAGCCTTTCTTAAAATTCTACTGCTACTATTTGGCTCCTTACTGCTGCCTGCCAGGCACACCCCTGATCTTCTGGTTGGAAAGATCTACACCTAGTCTTCTCAGACAAGGGCGAAAAATCCCGGGGGTCCTGTGTGCAAGTAGCGCATTTTAAAGATCCCTTGGTGGTCCAAAATCAAAGAGTTGGCTTCGGACGCCACCCGGGCAAAATTCAAAATTCCCTACCAACTGAAAATATTTGTGTCTTGTGCGTTGATATGGCCTTATGCAGTTGCAAGCGAAAAAATACTTGTGTGCCACATTTCTGTCATAGGGCAGGCACCCTTTTCAGTACTGTGTCCCGTTCTCTTTCATGCCCACAGCTGGTCGGGTGGGAACTTTTGCACACAAAAAACACGAAGAGAATGTTTCCATACAACGTCTTTTCATTATTTTTTCTACACCTAACACCAGTGACTGTTTGTCTCTACTCCTAGGTGCTGAGTGTTGTCAAGTTGACGGAGGACGACACAACGTCTGCTAGTCGCATCTTTCTCAAGATTCTCTTTCAGGAACTATCAGAGTACATGGGTCTGCTCAAGCTTAATGAAAGGCTCAAGGATGCGTAAGTATCTACATGCTTTTGGTTAGTAAGAAGAACTTTTTAAAAATAGATCTCTATATTCAATAAATTTTTAATTATTAATCTTTTCTGTTCAAACTCCTGCAGAATATTTTAAGATTACAAAGAGCGTGGATCTGAAACAAGTCATTGCTTTGATAAGAGTTTTCAGGTGGTTTTGTCTTGCCAGTCTTGTGAGTTCAAGGATTTTTCTCCTGTAGCTTTAATGAAAAATGTTTCAGTGTTCTTATTTTTGGGGCCAAGTTAATTTTAATTTTGTGCTGCGTGGATCAGATGGATGGCAATCAGAATTCTAAAATAATAAAAGAATGTTTTTTTCTTTCTAAAATGTTACAGTCTGGCATGCACACAGTGCACATATTTTCAGATCCCGAAGTTTATTTATAATATATAGATTTATTCTTTTTAGTTCTTAGCGAAAAGATTTATGTGTCCTCCGATTTCCGTATAAGCTTGCTAGACTGTTAATGTTAGCAAATTTCACCTTCAGTTCTAATGTGTGAATGTTTTTTATACATGCCTGGTCATTTTTCAGACTTTTTAACCTGTTTTCATCTGGCCTGTCCACAGCACTTTGTCTGTCTACTTCACCGGCATCATGCCAAGGGACAACCCCAAAAATACCAGATTTGCCATCAATTTCTTCACCACCATCGGACTGGGTGGTTTGACGTAAGTATTGGGGAAAAGTTATTGGCTAAAGAGATATGATAATGGAATTGCTGGGTTTCTCCTTCTATGATCCTTACATCTCTTCCTTTTCTTTGTATGTTACTCTCAGGTACCACTTCTAATCTTCATGGGTGATTGGCAGGTACTCTGGTGTGGTTTGCTCCTTCTTTCTATCAAACATCTGTCATCCTCATCTCTCCTTTTTTGCATTTGCTACTTTCTTGTAACCTCTTCTAATCTTCAGCACTTATATGACCTAGACCTGCATGTTTGCCAACAATCGTCTGAAATCCGACAATCGTGACCCGACCTGCGAGCCGGCCGATGCTATCGCTAGGCCCACCTGTATTAGTCAATGTGCGGATTTCTCGTTCAAGGCCTTTCCTATTCACTTGTTCTACTAGATCTAGATCTAGATTTATTTAGATCTCTAGATCTATAATATAACTAGATCTATATGGAGGATTCATATAATATATTCCAATTCTATTGTATTATAGTATCAAACTCTTTACAGCAATGTGGGCCATATTATTATTATAATGCTCCTTGTTTGTTTTGGAGTGTGCTTTTTTTCTTTCTTTTTTTTTTTGCTTGTGCTGGCCTTTTTACATGAGGGCCGTTGCAGGTTCTTTTGGGGTTAGGTCTAGGGGTAGGGGTTGGGTTAGGGCTCTTTTTTATATTGTGTTTGTTCGGGTGGTCGCTCGTTACTCGGAAGTCCCTCCTTTTATGAAGCAGGTCTAATGACCTAATTATGTTGAAAGTGCTGTAAACCTCTTGCTAAAACAAAAAAAAACAACTTCTACACTTATATGTCCAATTTGTGTTGTAAGTGCTGTAAAACTCTTTGTGAAGCTTTTTAAAAAAATGTTTCTACCTTCCACAGCGATGACCTGCGTGACCACCTCAAGGTCGTGGCCAAACAGATCATGCAGCAGAAGCAAGAGGCAGAGCAGGCAGAACTGGCGGCCGCAAAGTCAGCCTCTAGTGACGAATCTTCGTCCAGCTCAGATTCCTCTGGTATGTACTGGTTACAGGGAAACTCGTATATATTGACGAAGTCATCGGGCCTGACCTCCGATTTACAGTTCAGCCTCTCTATAACGACATCATCGAGACCAGAAAAAAATGTCATTATAGAGAGGCAACCCAAAATTATCTATGATCATGGGTAAAAGTTCACCGGCATATGCCGGCCCCGCAGGTTTTTTTAACCTCGACAGACATAGGTCTGCCGGTTTTTTAGACTGGGGCTTTCACGTACGTTTGTAAAAACCGGCGACTATGCAACATGCAAAACGGTGGTCTTGAAGCAGGGCAGTAGTCCTGAAAAAGCCCCCATCCGCTCTAGGCCCATGAATATGTTTAAACCTGTTGTTTTTTAGTCTGCTAAATTGCGGAAACCCCGCAACCTCCACTTCATCAAGCTTTTGCTGCTACCCTCCTCCTTCCGCTGGACCGCTCTCGGTCGCAAATTGTAATACTTTTTTTTTACACGCGGAAAACAACGAACCGGGAGTGAGACGAAAACGCGGCTTGCTCATGTCTGCCTGTAGTTTCCTACTTTCGTTCTGTGCTTAGTTTCTGATTATTTATTGTGGAGTGACAGTGTCGACAGTTGATTGAGCTTCGGGACGATGGTGCGCCAAGTTGTCTTTGAAAATGGCGGAAATTTGAGAGAAATTAATGCAGAATGCAAAAATAAATGAAGCTGGATTGAAAAAGAAGCAGACGGTGTGTGACTTCATCTGTTCATTAGAAAATTGAACAAGCCAGTTGCTGCACTTTGCGTTTGGTACTAGATCTATATACATTGTACATAAAAGAAATCTCGTGCAGTGGCAAAGTGTTGTCTCCTTAATCAAATATGGTACTACACTACATCTTTGCACAAGTGTCAAGTGAAAGAAATCTTTAAATGAGACTTTAGATTTTTAGTCACCAAACTGGGTCAAATGCTTGGTAGTCAGCTTAGGCCTTAGTGTCTCGGTTTGTTTTTTTCAAATACATGACACTTTTCCCTTCCAAAAACATAGATGTTCCAAGATATTGCCTCTGGTTCTCACTGGTTTTACTCCAGCCTTCGGAGAGTGCGCGTACGCCTTTGAATTTCCTCCTTTTTTGAAATTCCAGAGTGCCAGCTATGTTTAGTTTGTGTTTTGTTGTCTTTGCCTTCTGATCTTTCTGTACGGTGACTTTCAGGTTTTTAAACATTCCCACCCTACCTCTTCAGGTTTTTTTATGTCTTTGAACTATAACCCATGCTTATGATATATATATATATATAAGGAGAAAATCGGGATCTGGGCACCATGTCACAATACAGAGGATGTTGTTATATCGAAGGTCGTTATAGAGAGACTGCTTTTAGTTTAATCTGAGTGTCAGTTATAGCAATGTGAGCAACAAGTTGCGTCACAATGTAGGGCTTAGCGCACAGCATCGTCTGTTAGGGACGGGCAGGTACCGGGATGTGGGCGGCACTGATCGTGGCGTGAGACGGGAGATGCAAAACGCGCAGTCTCTTGACTCACCTACTGTTGTCACTCCCGGTACCGGTGGTTCTCCACATTCACTGCTGGGAAAGGTCCGGTCCGGCACTGGGTTTCGCTGGTACCGCCCAGCATTAACGCCTCTTTCCACAGACTAGCTCGTCATTTAATATGACGTAGATTTACAACTATGACTAGACAAGCCTTTCGTTATCCAGTACCCAAGGGGGAGGGGTACGATTGTGACAGAACTGTATCTCTGCTGACTTTCCATGCCCGAAACGTACGTAGCTCATCTTACATTAACACAGCAAATACAGAGCTGGATAATGAATTGCGCGGGGGGGGGGGGGGGGGGGGGGGTTATAATGGTATGGGAGTTTACATTTGAGGAGTCCATCCAAAAAACGGGCATAGTCACAAACTGAAAATCGTGAGGGTATCAATTTTGAACTCTTGTTGACTCATTATAACTGCATTTCTAGCTGTTTAGTTTTTGGTTGATTATTGTTGTTAGATTTCCCATCCAACAAACATGTAAAATAAACCACCAATCGAACGAATATGAAGTTATTGAGTCCACGTGCTTTTAAAATTGATACCCTCACAATTTCCAGTTTATGACTGCCCATTTTTTTCAGTGGACTCCTCATTTGCAATTATTGGTTTGTAAAAAACTGAGGACAGTCCCAGTTTAGTGCAGTAAAGTGGGTGAGGCAGGACAAAGTGTTGGGCAAATATTCCAAATGATCTTAAATATTTAATTAGTCAGGTAATGCTACATTAGAAGTTTTATTACCTATAATGGCATGTTCTGTGCCTAGAATGTGAATTTTTTTAGTACCTGCTAACATGTGGTATCTAGCAGACTCCGCTTATGTTGAACTCTCTTGAGTTGATCTCTACAGTTAAGTTGATCTTTTTCACGAGTCCCAGCACTTCTTCTTTATTCAGTTCCCAACTGTTAAGTTGAACTTTGGATGAGTTGATCTATTTTTCAGTCCCCCGATGACATCAACTCGTCTGTAGTCGACTTTACTTTGCTATCTTCTACTTGTGATCTTAAGTGAATTTTTATTTTTTTTTGTCCCCAGATTCAGAGAGTTCTTCAGCCTCTGACTCGGAAGCAGAGCCAAAGAAGAAGAGAAGACGGAAATCTCCTGAGAAGAGTGGGAAAAAGAGCAGCAAGACCTCGGGGACAAAGAAAAGTGACGACAGATCAAAACACAGAAGCAAGCCTGGCAACAAATCAGAGAGTGCTCAGAGGAAACCTGACGACAGCGGAGCAAAGGTTGGCGGAAAGAGCGGAAAGAAATCATTGGGCCGAGACGCAGAGATCAATGGAGAGAATCGCTCTGGTAGGAGGACCATTGCTGATCGACTGCTGGACATGGCTCAGTATGGACAAGCCCGCGGTGAGGATACATCCAACAGTGGTGGTGGTGGCCAGAGAGATGGGGAGGAGGGCCGAAGGGGAAGACCAGGAGGAGAGGAAGACAGAGGGAAGGGAAGACAAAGAGAGGACGAGGACAGGAGAGAAAGAAGAGGAAACCAGGAGGTGTTGGAAAACAGGGACCGGAGAAGGGGACAATCGAGAGGAGAGGAAGACAGGAAACGGGGAAGATCAGATATGGAGGAGGACAGGAGGGGAGGAAGATCGAATGAGGAGGATAACAGAAAGGGAGGACGAGGGACATCAAATGAAGAGGAAGATAGGAGGGGAGGAAGGGGAAGATCAAATGAGGGGGACGAGAGAAGGAAAGGAAGGGGACGATCTGATGTGGAGGAAGACAGGAGGGGAGAAAGAGGAAAACGAATGGAGGAAGACAGGAGAGGAGGAAAAGAAAGACCGGCAGCTGAAGAAGAAAGGGACAGAGGAAGAGGAAGGCGGACAGAGGAAGATGGGAATGGAAGAGGAGGAAGGGGAAGACAAGATGTGCACGACAGCCGAGAGAGGAATGGGAGCACAAGGGAGAGGGGAAGGGACAGAGACAGTAGTGGCAGAGGGAGAGAGAGAAGCTTAGAAGAAAATGGCAGCCGCAGTTACGACAGGAGACAAGAGGGCAATGCAGGAAGAGGTAGAGAGAGGTCCAGGGACAATAGAATGGAGGGGAGAGCTAAAGCCAGCGATTACTTCAATGATGGTAGAAAAAGTGAAGATAGAAGTCATGAGAGAGGGTCAGATGGTCTCGCCAGAGGGAGGCCGGACAGAAAGAGAGGAGCTCCTGAAGATGACCAATCTCGACGGACTAGTAGAGAGGACCCCAGAAGGGGAAGCAAGGAAGAGCGTAAAGGAAAGAGAAAACGGGGAAGGACAAGCGAGGAGGAAGAGGAGAGTGAGTCCAGTGTCGACAGAAGTGCGAGTCGCAAGGCGAAGCAGGCACGGGTGAACGGCTCTGCTGTGCGGCCTTCAGAATCGCACAAAGGGGGTCGTGGTGACAAGTCAAAACACAAACAGCAGGAAAAACACTCGAAAGAAGACAGCTCTTCCGGCAGTGATTCTGACAACTCCAGCGAGGAGTCGGAGAAGGACAGACGTAAATCTTCCAAGGATAAGGTGAACACATCAAAGCAGAGAAAGAGGAAGAGTTCGGTGTCTTCAAGTAAGGGCTCAGGGTCGTCGTCGTCATCATCAGCCTCATCTTCATCGCCATCTTCGTCGTCGTCATCATCCTCAGACGAAGAGGCTGATGAGCAGGAGAAGAGAATCATCAAAATGAAGAAAGGTGGTGGAGGGGGGAGGGACGCTGCTGATCGCAGGGAACGAGGGAGGGTCGGAAGGGACAGGAGTCGAGATAGACGTAGGTGATCTGAGTGTCAGACATCCAAAGGAACATGCTTACCAAGTATTTTACGCTGTAAATTTTCCTGGAAAAGAAGGCAGGTTGTGATGATATCATCCAACAAAATCATGTCTCTGACAGGTAACGGGTTCTGGCCATGGCATAATTGGGAGTTGAAAATTTGTCAATTTCTCCCCACTTGCGATGTTGATAGAGCAGCTCCTCTCTTCTCTTTGTTAAATTGAGGAAAACCCCAGTGGTCGACAGGCAACTGAAAGGGCATTTTACAGCACAAGTAGAAGCTGAACTGTTAGTTTGAGATTTGCTTATATACTTTCTCGATTGGTCCTTATGGATCGAGGTCTTGGGATTGATAAAATGTAAGGCAGCGTGGTGAAATCAAGTGCTTGTCAAAATAATGAAATCCAGGCACTCGTCAAAATAATGGAATCATGGAAAACACAATTTTACTTGACGTTGGCACTTTTTTCTTTTTTTTTTGGACCTTATATGATGTCCATTTTAAAACACATTTCTGTGTGGATATAACTGAAATTAATTGATCGGAGGCACACAAAAAAAAGTAAATTTCCGGTTTCCAAAGACACTCAAAGCTTTGGAAGCCACCCACCCCCTATAATCACAAATACCTCGACTTCTATTTAAGTTAGATGGTATATTTTTCGCCAAGTGCAAGACAAATGAACAAGCTTTATGATACTGAACTCTATATGCCCAAAAATTGACAAGTGCCTGATTCCACCACGTCATGACACAAATGAATGATTTATGTCTTGGGTTTTCTTATGATTTGAAACAATGTTGCTGTATCGCCAGGATTGGCCTTTTCTATGTTTTTTCTTCATTTTGCCTTGGGATTTAAAAAAAGACAAAAACTTGATGGCTGAATTTTACATTTAAAGGCATTATTTCTTTCTCCTAAAAGAGAGAATAAGTGGGGGGGTTAAACCAAGCTTTGCTCTCTTTTTTTTTTTTTTTGTGGAAGTAGGCTATTCCAGTTGTATTTTTGGTATTCCTGCTGAATTCTTACAGAAAGTGACACTTTGAGAAGTCTGTAGAGCAGTTTCCCCTAGAAAAGAAAGTATTGTTTTGCTGCATTCCAGCCACTTGGAGGGGTAGTTTACAATAAGCCTGCAAAGACAAAACAAGCTCACATGTGCAAGTGTTATTCTTAATGAACCAGTGCCTGTCCTTGTTTTGGGAAAGCACATTTTGGTTCTACACTTTTTTGTACATTGACAAGAATGTATGACTGAAGTTTTTGAGTGATGATGATAATGTTTGCACTTTCAGACTGAATGAAATAAATGATGGACAATAGCTGGCTTCATTTTGCGTCGGCGTCTTTTTTTCTTCGTCAGTTATACTGTGTAAGTTTTCTCCCCGACAGTGTCACTGTCAGACTGGTGGGGTTTGCTCCTTCTACTTTCTTTACTTTTCAATGTTACTTTGTGTTTTGTCCTACTCATGCTCTTTAAATTAAAAACATGTTTCCATTATTGGGAGCATTCGCCAGAAGTCACAGCTGAACAACTTCAGAGGCTTGGATTCGGCAGTGTCAAGAGTAAGAGCTGTCCATGTATGAATTTGCTTCTGAGAAAATAGTGAATTGCTCCACAGAAAAATTGATTATTCATCCCTGGGCATTCTTATCTTTGAGCAGGTTTTCCCTGTGGTTATTTAAGGGTAAGCAGCCATTTCTTTCAAAGCAAGCCTGGTAAAGTAATAGGCCTACTTGTAAAATGTGTGAATCAGGTATACTGTTGTTAAAATATATTAGTTCATACTCATACAAGGCGAATTATTTTTGACATGCAGCCTAATCAAAGCTACACAACTGGGTGTGCTGACATGCGACGTGGCAAAACCGTGTCTTTTCTGAACGCACGTAAATCAAAGGAGCTACTACGCTACCTTTCTCAGTTCTGATTCGCTGCCGTTAATCATGTACAAATTTCAAATCATGTCTCAACCCTGCCTGTTCAGGTCAACCCTTACTGATTGGGGTACAGCATACCGGTGAACACTAGAAGAATAAGCTGTGCCACACAGGAATTGAACACAATAAGGTCATATAAGTGCCGAAGATTCGAGGTGTTACAAGGGAGTAACAAACACAAAAAAAGGAGGAGAGATAAGGACATTAGATGCTTGATAGGAAAGAAAGAGCAAACCACACCACCCTCCAACCAACCACCTGATACACACAGGACAAGACTTTTGACTTATACACAAACTTCGGTTTCATGGTCACCAAACTGACTCACTGTACACAAAAATGTTCTTGAGAACGAGCTGTCTGACAAATCACATTCACCCAAACATCTCAAATGAAAAGAACTCGGAAACATGATACAGAGACTCATTTATGAACAACTAAATGAAATTTGGAGAATGCATTCAGCCAAAGGCATGGCTTGATTTTGTGCTCTCTTGTAGTACATGTACAACTTAGTACAGGCCACAGACCCAGAGACAGAAGTACACATTTTGCGCCTTTGTAAACAAAAGTATCAAAGTAGGAAGTAAACTGAATGCTGAAGTCAAAATCACGTTCTTGTATCACACAAAACTTAAACCTGGACATCTAAATAAGATACCAAAAAAAAAAAAGAAAAATCCCCACAAAGGGAAACCAATATTATCATCACACCCTAGACTTAGTTTTCCTGCGTCATAAACAGCATTCTAAACAACCGAGTCGCATGTATATAAAACACAAAAGTAATACAATAGAGACTGGGAAGACAACAGACAGGAACAATCTGTTGTAAAGAATAAATTAAATGCATACAAAAGGAGTGTAATTATCCATTTTAAAACACAAAAACTGGACTGATACAGCCACAACTTAGTAAATGAGATGCACTTACTATAATTTAATGAACATTCTTTGACGGTAACTGAAGTGACAAAACTAAAATGGAACCAACTTTTGACAATGAAACACCATGACCACCACCTCACCACGCTAACAAAGAAAGAAACCCAAAAAAATGGTGTTGATTTACACATACACAAAAGGAAGAAATATATTATATCATAATTAATCACACTATTTATTTATTCCAATTTTTTTTAAAGACACATGATTAAAAATAAAAGTGCTTTGATGAAAAAAGAAAGAAAAACCAATGAAAATTAAACTGAAACTCTACCTAATGATGATAAGCTAGGCAGAGAACAATTCCTGGAAGCTTGTACAATCAGAAGACGACGCTCTAACTTTAACTTGTTTGCTGGAGTAAAATAAAATTTATAAAATAAAACAGTGGTCATGAACAACACTGGAGAAAGTAAACACTTCGGGCTGGACATAACTTCTGTTTTCCTATCACTGATCACTATCACACTGTATTTCTCAACTATAAAAAAAATAATTTTTAAAGCAAAGTTTCAAAGAAAATTGGGAATATTTTTCCTCAGCATTATTTCTAAATCCTGAGAACTCTGATGTATCCACCCACACAGGGCAGGCAGGACATGAAAAATGGTAAATAAAATAAAACTTCCAGACCTTTGGTTCATGTAACGAACGGAAATCTGTCAGGCCACTGCCCAATTTAAGCAAAACATTACTTATTTCTCTCATTGTAAGTCTGGTGAAGTACTTCGCTCTAGTTAGGGGGTGGGGAGGGTTGTGTGGACGTGTGTGTACAAAATGTAATGTACTGCCCCAGTTTTGGAATGTAGGCTTCTGGTATCAAATTCAGTCCCAACTTTCAAATTAAAATGAACTCGGAAGTGAATTTTAAAAAAGGAAAGAAACCTCTACTTAAATTCAAGATAAATATATATATTTTTAAACCTTTATATGTTACTATTAACAGAACAAAGAACTTCCATTACTTCCATTATTCTGTGATTTCCAGGACCTCTCACAGCTGTGTAAACTTTTAAAGACAAAAGAAGAAGAACGTGCTTATTGTAGAAATGACAGAGAAACCTGCCATGCATTACACTTGCCAAGATCAGAATGTCATAACCTGTTCATGAACTTGTAAAGATTTAAAAGCAGTGTAAGTTTTGTCTCTTTCACAACGCCATTCAAAGAAAGATCAATACTTTTGAAAAGAAAAATAAGAAAAAAAAAGATCAAAGAGACACAGGCACTGATCCATATTGGTCGGGTCAAATACGGAGATAAATGAAACAGAAAAATAACAGTTGGCCACATTTCATCAGTTTTCCTGGATTTAAAAACTTAAAAGTTGAGCATCTGGCTCTACTACATGAACTACATTTCAAAAACAAATGAATTTTAGTGAACTTATCTTAAACTCAAACAACAACAAAAAGAGGAAAGAAAGAAAACAATCTGTTTGCCTTGTCACCAGATAATATTAACCTAACCCCATCAGTTGTCTCTTTCACAGATTCTACTGAAGGCTTAACCACTATGTGAACAGTGCTTATTTATCCCAATACAAATACATATATATATATATATATGTATACTCAGGCTGTAAGTTTCATGATAACAAATTGACAAAACAGAAGAAAAAAGTAGAGGAATCCTACATAATTCTCAGATGTGTCAATGATTTGAATACTGAACCTCTTCTCACTGTGTTTAAAGGAGGCCACTTGATTAAATAAGGTTGTTCACAACCCCTGTTTCTTATGATAAAACCAAAGTTGAAGGAGCAGTAAAAGCAAAATCCAAAATTGTCAAGGAAAACTATCCTAGAAGAAACGTTCTTAGAGTCACATGTATAACAAAATTCTTCAAGTCGTAGACCTACTTTAACTTTAATACAAACGAAGCCACAACTCATGACACAACCCCATTGTATGACACACAGGCTGAATACCGTTGTATCAACTCAACCACTTTCTTCCTCATAAATTTAATTTCTGTAAGAGTTTTACAACACTTGCAACACAATTAAGTCATATGTAAGTCCGCAGATCAGAGGTGCTACTAGAGAATTACAAATGTGAGGCAGCGTGGTGGAATCAGGCTCTCGTCAATTTTTGGGCATGTAGAGTTATTGGTATTATCTTAAAGCTTTTTCCTTTGTCTTTATTTGGATGAAAAAAATATCCGTTTATCTTGAATACAAGTCGAGATAGTTGCGACAGAAGGAGGTGGGGGTCACCTGTTTTCAGAGGTAAAATTAGTGAAAAAATGGCCGCCAAAGATGAGTGATTTCCTTAGCTTAAGAGTCTGTGGTAACTGAAAATTTACATTTTTTGTGCCTTTAATCAATGCTTTTCAGACAAATCCACACAAAAATTAGTTCTTTAAAGGGCATGAAAGGTGTTGAGCCAAAAAAAAAAATTATTAAAATTCACAAACCTGCGGAAAAATGCAAGTTTCAGCATTTTGATTATTTTGACGAGAGCCTGATTCCACCACGCTGCCTCACAAATAGCATGCAAAGAAAAGGAGGAGGAGAGTAAACAACCATAGATGTTTGATAGGAAAGAAGGAGCCAACAACATCAGGGCAATTTATGCCAACCACCTACTTTCCCTTTTTTGATCCACATGACGCTAACCTTTGACAAAAAGGTGGAGAAAAAAACATGTATACTTTTGGGATACAGAAAGAACACCCAACACAGCAATTCAGCAATGATAATTTCCCAACACAGAGAAGCACGACTGACCACTGACAGAAACAACAGAGTGACAGTAAAGATGTAGCACCCACCAATGACAACCTTTACAAAAACCTGATGAAACCCCTTCCCCACATCCCTTGCACTTCAGCTAAGATAGAAAATGCACGCATCATATTTGAACATTTGAATTCCTCCTCAAATTTGGGCACTGGTCACAGCTGGCATTGAAACAGAGCATAAATTCACTTTATGTCGAGGGAAATTTTTTAAAAACAAAAAAACCTATTCCACCACCTTGTTGGACGTGCTCATACAGTCTTCATAGAGAGAGAATTCAGATGTAAAGCTGTTCCACCCTTGACAGCCTGTTTCCCCATTAACAAAAACATGAAAATGCTCAACACAAACAGATGATCATTATTTATCTCACAAAATAATAATTAATATTCTTGTTATTTTTATACCGCAGTACAAATTTGTGCTTCACTGAAGAAAAAAAATGTCAGCCTGTAAGTTCAAAAATGAGGAGCAAACATTGTGCGAATAAATAACAACTACCTGCAAACCTTTATTTATATATGTTTTTTGTGAGGCATCATGGTGGAATCAGGCGCTCGTCAAAATATTGAAATCGAAGAAACAGGCATTTTTTCCTTCAGTTTAGCAATTCTTATCACATTTTTGTTTTTTGGCTGAACACCTTTTATGTCCATATAAAAACACATTTCCATGTGAATTTTACTGAAAAACGTTGATTAATGGCACAAAATATATAAATTTTCAGTTTTCGAGGACTCTCAAGCTATAGAAGTTTCCAAACTTTGGAGGCCATTTTCTCGATAATTTTACCTCTGAAACCATGCTACCCCCACCTCCTTCAATTGAAAATATTTCGACTTCTATTCTAGTAGGTAGCGTAAACACGGCCTCGCGGGCACTCGCGGCCTTCCGACCGCGTGGTATCGGTGAAATCGGGGTAATTCCGATCGCTGTTTCTTTGCTCTTTCGCTGTAAAACACCAAGTGCCGTACACCTTGTAAAAGTTCAGCTTTTCCTCGTTACAATGGTGTAAGTTGTTTTTATGTCCGATTAGTAGGAGCTGGAGAATCGCCGATGAAAGCGAAGCCCCTCGCGGTGGGAATGCGTGGTCGGCTGGTTGAAAAATTGACACGGGTGCATTCAAATGCTTGGCGGAACGAGGAATGATTAAATACCATCTTTTCATTGGCAAAGAACTGTAGAGCTTTACACGAGCTTTCCCGTGGTATGTGTTTTGCCTTTGGCGTCTAAATAGAAAGCTTTTAAAAATACTGTCAAAATGTTTAAAGATCACTTTTTACCCATAATATGTAAAATACCGGCTTGAAAAATATATTTAATAAAAGATCAGCTTATTTCCTATTAGAATAAAGTAATCAGCTTGGAATTATTTTTTATCAATCCTTCCGCGAGACTCAGAAAGCATGTGACCCCGCACGCGGGGTACACTACATGATAGAGCCGACTCGCTCGCCGCGGGGCCCGGTGCGGCGCCGGCCGGGTCAACGCTCGGTGTTTTTGTCGAAATAACGACAGATCATCGTGTTTGAGGCGATAAAGTACTGATTTGTAATGATCTCACAGTCTTGAAAAAAATTAGGCTCCATATATTTGTTATAGTGATTGTACTCTGTTAATGTGGAGATGTTTAGTGCTCTTGGTACTCTTTTATTGTCTGTCAAACATGGGGTTGCAGCCAGTGACTGACTTTAACAAATTTGATCAAATTTTAAACAAATACCATTTTCTTAAAAATTAACTGAGAGGTTAAAGAATGGTACCAAAATGCTCAGTGGATATAGGCCTTTCAAATGGAACTGATAAATTTGGCATACAGCTACATTGAAAATTTAGTTTCTGGTACCTAATTCTAGATAAAAGGGTGTTTTTTTCATAGAAAGCAAAGCAAATGAATAAGCTTTCAGATGATACCAATAACTCCAAATGCCCAAAAGTTGACGAGCGCCTGATTCCACCACGTCGTGACACATATGATGTGCGTCAGATGTACATTGGTGTGCAAATCAGTGCAGTCCTGCCGCTGGAGAACTTTACACTTCCTGTCACTATGTATGTGTCAGTATGTAAAGCAACACACACACACAGCCTTCCCTTCACCAAATAACCAGAGTCTGTGACTGTGAGGGCACGGTGGATGACTTAGCAGTCATCAGCTCCCTAAATTCTTCCTTGCTTACTTTAATGTTCTCCTGACTCTCTCGCAGTATTGCTCAGCTTCAGGCCTGTTCCTTCTGGGACATTGTCCTTCTACTTCTTCTCCATCTACCTCTCCCTCTCTATCCTTGTACAGGACCCTTCAACATTTCAGTGCCTCCGAACCATTTCTTCCAGAGTGCACTCTACAGTTAAGTACACTTTGGACAAATAATTCTGAGGCAACCATTTGCAATAGCAAGCCTTTATGATTGAGCATACCATATAATCACTCACCACATCAGTGACCAAAACTGTGATAGGAAGGTTACCCCCCCCGCATTCTGTGCATGTCCCTAAAATGATACAAGCATTAGCCCTGGGACAAAGTGGGCCTTGTACATTTTGTTCAACACAATACGCAGCTACGCACTAGCATGGGAGATTTTCTCATCCCCACATCGCTGACGAGTAAACAAAGCTTCTATTTCATCACATGTGACTACTTGTTCAATTCAATGCATGTTGATCTAGAGTGCAGGTTTATATTTTGTTGAGCACAGAAAGGTTATAATGTCAAATCCCTTGCCACAAACACACAAACGTTATACCACATTCGCAAGCTCTCTGCAGGCCCTAAGACACAAGCTTGACTGGTGGGACGAAATAACAAGAGTAGGCGCTGTATTATGATGAGAAAAACTCATAATTATAGAATTACATACCTGAAGCAGCAATGAACGTTTACTCAATGTCACAGTAAATGACGACCGAAAGAGGTGATGGCAAACTCAACACTGACGAAACAAACAGAAACTCTCGTCAAACGTCATAATATTTGGCCCAGATTCACTAAACCTTATAAATTTCAAGCAATGAAACCGGTGAAAAATTTTGAAAAATATCAGGCCACAAGACTTCAGGTTCAACATGGGTATCTCAATATTCATTGAGCTAAATGCATCCAGGACTTTTTTAAACAGAAAACATTGACAAAAGAGATAGATGACCTTCAAGCTCTACTCCACAAACCAGACAGCATCAGCATTTTCTGTCAAATGTTTCTTTCCTTTTACATACTGAAAATTTCTACATGACAACATAAGGTGAGAACAGTCGAACTGCACAGAAACAAAATCATTAATAATAAATTGCATTTGTATAGCACAAATTTTCGCTCATCAGCAAGCTCTATGCGCTTTACAATCTATATTATGACCCCAGCAGACCTGATAGCATTCTGAAACAATCTCGGCTTCCTGGGAAACATACAGTGCAAGCTGCCATTTATAGGCGCTTCAACACTATCATTCTGACAAGATCTTTCACTGTCTATAGCTGGGTACCCATCCCCACCTGTGTGAAGAGAGGAAAATTTGTGTAAAATGCCTTTCCCAGGCACACATTGGGCCAGTGCCAGTGGCTCGAACCCCTGAACAGGCAACTTCACAACTGCGAGTCCAGAAGCCTAACCTCTTGGCCACAAACGCCACAAAACTGCAACCAGTCAAAACAGCAGGAATAGGGGAACCCAGTTGGACAAAAGCTTGCTACATTCACAACGCTCAGTCACTTTGCCGCTAGCATACTGGTGTCCTCACATTATCTCCTCCTGGACTCCTGCCTTTAGTCTTAGCCCATCTAAAGCCCACTGCACAAAGATAAATCATTACTACATTCTTCATGAGGACATACACAAGAATCTCTTTCCCACCACTAAGAAAGCAGCTCTTTAACAAAAATAGACAACTGTACATTTTTGGTTAAAAATGTTCCTGCTTATAATTTTACACCCACACGCTTTGGTTAACTATATGAATTTATCACTTTTGGTTCTTCGTATGAACAACATTCACAAAAATATAATAATTATAATAATAACAATATGGTTTTTGTTACACATTGTGCTGCCTTCAAGTGAAGGCAAATGTCATTTGTGACTTTGTGTCAAATGCAGTAAATGAAGTTTCGTTCACCTCCTTTCCTCCCCAGACACACACTTAAGCTTCAGGAATAAGGGTGTACACGAGACATACACACTAACGTATACACAATCAACCACTCAAACATTTTTAACACCGCCAGTACTATCAGATACTCCACAACCTGCCTATGAAGACTACACTAGCAACTAAGATCTTCCTTCACTGTGCAGGTGAACAAGTAAGCTCTGTAAAAATGCACTCCACTAATCATGTGAAGCCCTGCCAGCACTCTCTTCGCTAGCCAAAATCAGTCTAAACACATTGTCAAATCAAAATTCAACTATGCATGCATTATCCATAAACAGTGACCAGCAAAGCAATCTTCAAAAAGTTCTACTGGGATTTATTTTTTTTTCATAATCATCCATATCTAATCTGAATCGGAGTTTTTAATTTCATACGCATCTTGTGTTATTAGTTAAGCCGCTTGCACAGTGATCAAGCAGCTTTGTCGGAGAAGCAATGGCTTGCATCCCAAGATGTCTTCTAATGTTGAAATCCCTGTAAGACATTACAAACTTCAAAGAAGTTCAATGAAATCCTCACAGGATTTCAACATTAACTGAAGTAACAACCCTACTTTTAGCTTCGACAATTCACATGTTTGTGCATAACATAGCAAGTTCTCTTCACATCACACATACACAGAGTCAACATCAGAATCACCCACAGCCTTCTCATCCACCTCGGACGCAGGCAAACCACCCTCGTCTTGCGGCAAAGAAGAGCTGGCATCTTCCCAAACGTCATCCAACACGTTTACCTCTAAGGCTTCTCCACGCAAGGCACTTGAAGTAAAACCACCGCCACCGGTTGGTTGACTGAAAGACTCGTTACCCCATCTCCCCCTGTCCTCGCTGCCCCCATCGTCAGCCCTCTCCGCACCTGAACTTTGGAGCTCCAAGTCAGGAGCTAGTTCCGAGCAGCTGGAGGCGAACAACTCACCAAAAGAAATCTTCCTCACCAGGGAATACTCAATGGTGTTGTCTGCACAAAGTGCCCCAGCTGACTCGCCCGCTGCCGACGGCACACAGGCATTTTTGTCCTCCTCAATTGCACTATCATGAAGTCCCGCGTCACTGACTTCAGTTTTCGCATCCTCGCAGGGAAGACAAGCAGCACGAGCACCGGGACTTTCCCCGTCTTCCAGCGAAATGTTTCGTCTGCCGCCTATAGCCAACTCATCAACGATGAGGTCCGCAGTATCTCCACACAACTCAACAGCAGATGGCGTTTTACAACTTCCGCCCACCTGCACGGTTGGCAGATCAACCTCAGCAGTTTCTCTTTTGATTGACCTCAAGCAGGAAGAATTTCCATTCGACGGAGATGAGGACACCCCTGGTCTATGACCGACACTGGGACTCGATAGACTCGCATTCACATGGGACTCATCTTCTGTCACCACAGTACTATCCTCCAGGTTGTCCATCTTCAAAGCGAGCTTTTGATGGGACGAGAAAGGCGCCGTCTTTTCGTCTTCATCACTCGTCCCAACACGCCCCCCGACACCAGTACCTCCATCCCCCTCTTGCCCGACATTCTCCTCCGCTTCACTTATGACCTCACTACACTGCTCTATTTGGTACTTTTCCCCAAAGCTACCCCGCCCACCTGCTCCTGCTCCCTCTTCTCTGCCCAGACCACTAACAGTGTCACTGTTCTGGCCAACGCCCAGAAAACGAATCCCTTCGTCCACTTCTGACATCCGAGAACGCACATCTGCTGTCATCTGCAGTAAATTTTCCGCCATTTCAAGCAGGGACGCTTCCCCTAACGAAGGGCCAACCTGTGATGACTTGTCCCCGGAGGCACCCACCGCCCTCCTCCGGCAATACTGATCCACTTGTCTGACTGTTCGACCACTGTCATCAAAGTCATCTCTAGCAGTATGCACACCAGAACTAGAAGACCCCGCTGCCTGAAAAACTCCTCTGTCCCCTCTGACACATTCTGCCACAGCTTTTTTCTTCGACTTATTACTTTTGCTGGCAACTTTCCCGATGTTACTTTTGCCGGACACGTCCTGTCGGAGCGCGGCCTCCGATGAGCTCTGCTCGGTGTTCTGCCGTTTTGCCTCGCTCAAAGAATTGTGAACCTCACACGAGGGAGAGCTAATATCATCCAAGTCCCATCCGGCAAAGATGGAAGCCAAATCCTTGCTGAGAAAGTCTTTCGTTTTGTCATCTTCGCTCGCGTGGATGTTGGAGACGGAGAGGTCTTTGATGGCACCAAACATGGTGCCAAAGAGGCCTAGAGTCTTGCTGGCACAGTTGGACTCGGACGTTCTTTCCTTCTCCTCACCACAGACACCCACACCCACACCCACCCCGCCACAGGTAGCTACAGCCGGTGAAGCGCAGGACATCTCAGAGAGCGAATTGAACACGCCGCTAAAGTCGGGGAAACTCTGGGTGCTCTCTGCCATGGTAAGAGACTGAGACTTTCTCCCTTGACCTTGAGCAGCGGGTCCGGTGGCCTTGAGGGTCTGCTCCATGCAGTACAAGTCCTCCACGCTCTTGTTGGGCACACGGGACACCACAGTGGACTTGGACTCGTCAAACCGACTTGACTGGCTCAGTTTGCGGTGATGACGTCGGCTGCTCTTCCCGGCAGAGCCACGGCGTGCTGGCTCTTCCCTCTCACCTACAGAGATACAGAGAGAAACACTTAGTTTTAATAAGGTTTTACTGCGCTTGCAACTGCATAAGGTCATATGAGCGCTAAGGGGTGGATGTCAACAGAAAAGTCCAAACGGGGAATCAGGCTTACTCTGCTCACCTCTCTTGCCTCAACAGCACAAAGTCTGCTTTGACTATCAAGGCACCCCGGAAATAGCAGTTCACAAGAGAGTGACAAACATACCAAAGAATTAGATGAAAAATGACGATAGTAAGGATGAGGAAAGAAAAAGCAGCAGTTCCCCCTTATGTTATTCTGGCACAGTAAGAGCATGACATTGATAAATCAGCCCATTTACAATTTTTCTGTGCATAAAAACATGTTAATATCCCCCCTTTGGGAATGGCCTGAAAAAAACTTCAGTCAGTAGCACTGCCCGGGGGTGGGGGGGGTGGACACAGACATATGCAAGAAAAACAGGCTCTAGTGACAGAACAACACAAATGTCTTTGCACATCTCATATTTAAGGAATTCAAGGGAGTAAAATGAAGCACCCCAGCAAAATAGCAGCCACTGAGAGCATCAATAGAGGGAGACAAATGGAAACAACAGAGGGAAAGAGTAATGTAGGACCTATCAGTGGCCCCCCTCTAACCACCTGTGAAAAAAAGACTGAAAAGACGCTTAAAAAGCCTTGTGCAGAAACAACATTTTTGTATATTCAATTGAACTTGCTCTAATGATTACGTTCAAGACAACCACCTGTATAAATGACCACTTCTCACATTGCATTTTTGCGTATTACATTTTATTTTCCCTTTTTTTTTTTTTTTTTTTAAATTGCTAAATTACAGGTGTATATGTATTTGAAAGGATTGTTGTACAGTACATTGGATGGGCCAGTAAGCATGAAACATGCATTTGTGTAAGCTGTGAAAATTTTATTGCGATACGAAGCTCTTAGAGCCCAGACACACACACACACACAAACACCTTTGGAGATTTCCTGTGGGTGGTTGGCGGGTGCTCAGGTGTGGTTTGCTCCTTCTTTCCTATCAAACATCTATTGTCCTAATATCTCCTCCTTTTTTGTGTTTGTTACTCTCTTGTAACACTTCTAATCTTCGGAACTTATATGACCTTTCAAGTGCTGTAAAACTCTTACTATAACAGACCAAAAAAAGCCTGGCAAAATACGAGGTGCTCCTTTTTTAGATTATTCTGAGGAACTTGTTTGACTTTATCGAGAAAGAGCAATAAAAACAAAAAAATCTCTGAAAACGTTTAAAAGAGTAAAACTCCACAGAACTGAGGAACATCATCAGACGCATTGAAAAGAAACGTGTAGCGATACGACAAAACAAGTCACATGTCACACTTTGATAAGATTACACAATGGGTAGAAAATCAAAGATCTACTCGAGCGCTAGAAGCAGGTGTAAATAATTTCAGTCTAGATGCTTTGGTTCCAAAGTTGTAGTCGTTTGAAGCTGGAGAGTCAGAAACAGTTTTGAGAAAATCGAGGTCGAGCCCATTATCTTAAAACAAGTATGAAGCAGTACATATCTGGCAAGTAAGTACTGCATGTAATGATAATAATAATAATACAAGTAAACAGCATTCATTTGT
Source organism: Aplysia californica (assembly GCF_000002075.1). NCBI lineage: Eukaryota > Metazoa > Mollusca > Gastropoda > Aplysiida > Aplysiidae > Aplysia > Aplysia californica. The sequence continues at coordinate 1,449,370 of NW_004797328.1, read as the reverse complement.
AAAATGCATATGGGAGCCCACTCAACAGCAAGCTCTAAGCACTTTACAATCTATAGTATTACCCAAACAGACCCTGGAACACCCAGAAACATTCTCAGTTTCCCCTGAAGTATACAGTGCAAGCAGCCGATAAAGAGCTCCAACACTAACAAACTGACAAGATCTTTCCCTGTCTGTTTTTTTTTTTTTAACTAAATAAATAAGTCTCCATCGGTCTACCTCCCGGCACAGTGGGCAAACACTAACAAACTGACAAGATCTTTTCCTGTCTGGTTTTTTTTTTAACAAAATAAAAAACAATATCTAGAAGACTACCTCTGGGCACGGTGGGCGAGGAGAGCTCCTGGAAGCGCTGTAACTCGATGCCTAGCTCCTCCATGGAGCTGAGCCCCGTCTTGTTCCTCTTGCTCCACTCCTCCTGGCCTGCACTGTTGGAGCGGGGACGCTGCCGGTGGCGGGAAGCCCAGGTTTGGGTGCTCTTGTTGGCCCTGAGGTGTGAAGGTTTTGTAGTTTTACTTGAGTAAGAGTTTTACTACAGCATTTGAAACACAATAAGGTCATATGAGTGCTGATGATTAGATATATTACTAGAGAGAGCACTTGCAACACAATTAGGTCATATAAGTGCCGAAGATTAGAGATATTACAAGAGAGTAAAGTAAAGTTGTTCCCACATCCGATCTGGACATTGGGGATTGCCTTGTTAGTGAGACAACTTCCTGGGCCTTCAGCATTATTGTGGTAGGGTGGCCAGTTCCTTTCCACGCCACCTTTACTTCCTCAACTCCAAGTCAGGTACCCATTACTGCTGGGTGAGCAGGAGGGGGTGAAAAAAATTTGTGTCCGAACCGAGGCTCGAACCCCGACTTTTTGCTTCGGAAACGAGCGCACTAACCGCTCTGCCATCGCACCCACTTGTTACAAGAGAGTAACAAACACAAAAAAGGAGGAAAGATCACGATGATGATGTTTGACAGGAAAGAAGGAGCAAACCACACTAGGGCACCCACTAACCACCCTCTGAGGTCTAGTTTGAGTTTGAGTAAAGAGAAGCACATCAACGCCATAACAATCATATTATAGTGTAGGGAAGAGGCAAGACAGATAAGAATAACAAAAGGGAAAGAAAAGAAGTAGGACCTTTGGAGTTCTGACCTGCAACCTTTCGGTTGTGAGCCCAACAGAATAACCACTCGTGCTGGGCGGTACCGGCGAAAACCCAGCACAAGGTCACCCGTTGCGTTGTGCATCTGACATCACAGCTGCTGGGCCTACACACTTCGGCCGGTAAAAAAACGTTGGTGTCGGCTCCTTCCCAGGACCAGTACTGAAGGCATGGTGCCCGTACTGACACCTCCTCCGGTCGAACCGGGATTTCCGGTACTGGGTACCCGTACCTGCCCATCCCTGCTAACCCCTAGACCACCGACGCTGGTACTCACTGCTGCTCCGTTTGGTCGTCTGTAGTACAGAGCAGACCGCTGTCCCTCAGGAACTGCAGACGCGACATCTCCAAGGCCCTCAGCAGCTCCATGTGCTCATCTAGGACAATCTCCGAGAGGCCTGGAGACACACACACACACACACACAGTCACACATACATACTTATCAGATAGTTTGTAAGTTTTAGTATTCTGCTATATAATCCTATTTACCAACCCAACAGTGTACAAGGCACAAAGTGTTTTGAGTAAACGTTTTACGGTACTTGCAACAGAATTAGGTCATAAAAGTGTCAAAGATTAGAAGGTGTTACAAAACAGTAACAAACACAAAAAAGAAGACAGATTTGGACAAAAGACATTTGATTGGAATGAAGAAGCAAACCAAAGCACCCACCAACCACCTGCTTAGTCAGAGTTTTGCAGCACTTGCAACACAAAAAGGTCATACGAGAGCCAAAGATTACAGGTGTAACTAGAAACTAACAAAAAAAGAAAAGAAGGGGGAGAAATAAGGACGATAGAGTCCATGTTACAAATGAGGAAGTGAGGGACAAAATCAACAGGACTTGCAAAGAAGATCCTAAGGGTGCAGTACAAGGAGGGAGAAGGAAAGGCAGACAGAAAAAGAGATGGGAAGACAACATAACTGAATGGACAAGTAAGTTCGGTGAAGCCCTTCAAAAGGCTGAAAATAGAGAGGGATGGTGGCCCAATCATCCTTGGTTCCCCTGTGGTCATCCAAGACTAAGGGATAAATACCCCCCAAAAATACAGTGCAGCCTCTCTTTAACGACCTTCGATATAACGACATCCTCTGCATAGCCACATGGTGCCCAGGTCCCGATTTTTTAATTATATATCATTAGTAATATTTTTGGTTGCCTCTCTATAACGACAACCCTCAAAAACAACATTTTTTTCTGTTCCGACGATGTCGTTATAGAGAGGCATGCAGCGGAATGGACAGGCTTAAAGTTTGGTGACGCCCTTCAAAAGGCTGAAAATAGAGATGGATGGAGAAAAGTGGTGGCCTAATCATCCTAGGTTCCCCCTTGGTCATCTAAGACTGAGGAATAAATACAAAAAAGAAATACAAAGCTCGCTTGCCTTCGGCTTCTCTCCTCTGCACCTCGTCTTTATCTACCAGCATGCACCAGCGGCTGCAGTGATTGTGAAGTTCCTTCGTCCTCGGGTTCCTGGCACGCACACGATTGCAACCGGCCCGGTGACACTTGCCTGGAAGGATAAGTAAGAAAAGAATGATGGTGTAATACTGTTTCTACAAATCTCTCATCTCCTGCTAGAATTGGCAGCTCACGCTTTTTTGGTTTCTGAGGGTTTTTTTACCCTGATCGGACAAAAAAAACAACATAATTTTCCAACCATTTAAGTCGACATAGAAAAAAAGAGAGAAAGTACCCTCTTAACTCATTTGCTACGCCGAGCCGTGGGGGGCGGCGCGGCTAATGTGCCGTAAGTACGCTAAACCGCCCCTGGCGGCTCGAGAACCGATCTTCAATTTTAGGTTAGATTCTATTCCAATCCGCATATCCATGTAAAAATAAAGGTCATAATATAATGTTGACTTCCGGGTCAAGCATTTCCACTGAAAATCGAAAGTTTAGATTCAATTTTGAAACGCGATTTCGTAGTTTATTCGACTTTGTTTTATCGCGATGCCAAAATTATAGCCCGGACACCAGTCTTAGCAATTTTACACAACAAAATATATCATTATTTTGCCCACTAAAGAAGTGTAGGACTCTTTTTTTATAATATTGATACGATTGGACTCATATTGCCAATGCACTGTTATTTAGAAATCAATATTTTTGAGTGCCAGATCTAGGTCTAGATCTAAATTGTCAAAATATGTTTTTCTCCCCAAAATCAATACTTTTTGATGAAATGACCCCAAAGATGCCACTCAAGACATGTATAGGTTTATTCCAAATGCAATTCTGAATAATTCCATATTAGATACGAGTGGGTTTTTATCTGTTTGTGATCGTCTTTCAAGATTATTTTTTAAAAAATTTTTTTCAATATCGGATGGAATGATCCAAATGTACAAATATCATGGAATGTATGTAAATAACTGCACATTTTTCAATATTTACCTGTTCTATATACAGTTATGGTTATTTTGATGTATCATTTGACTAGGTGCAAACATATTTTTTTAGTTTCACCTGAGATTATACATTTTTTATTTTCCAATTTTATCCGCATCCAATCACAATTGTGTTGCATAATCGCCTCTTACAGGAACCAAAGTTGAAAAATACGCAAATGAATAATGCAGATGTATTCTACAAACCATACTGAAAATGTTGGTATATAATATGTTGATATTTATTTGAATTTATGGCCCCAAAAACCTGTGAACTGCGCACTAGTCATCATCTCATTTCGCCCTCCCGAAAAGAATTCGTCCACAAGCCGAAAATAATACATAGCGAATGAGTTAAAACGCTAAGTCTAGGTTTCTTAAGTTGACTGAATAATAGGGATGACTTTTCGTAATAGGGTTATATGAATAATTTCTAGCTTTCCAGGGACACTGAATCAGCACCATACTTTTCCAGCTTTATTTTTCGTTTCTATGACCATTTGCAAAAACTGACAATGTGACTGATTTCTTTACATTCATTTACATTCATAACTGTGTTCGCGCATATTTCCGACACAAAAACTAAGAATGAATGTGCTAGCTGTCATTATTTTTATTCGATACAAGAAGTTTATCTCTGCCCACGTGTTTACACGGTTTTGTGTTGTTTTTTTAATCGCTTATATTATATCTTTTTAGTTGTATGCAGGCTGCCGCAGACACAGCATGATTCTTGAACAAATGCAGAGTAACTTTCTCTTGCTTAATAGTAAAATAAGAGCTAACGCTAATCGTCTTTAGTTAAAAAATGCAGATGTGCATCTTTCTTCTCTTATAACTTGACTATTACTACTCGCGCTGATTTAAGATTTCTCATGGCAAAAGACATAATATTCGTAGTCAGTTTAACACAGATTTTGGAGAGATCTGTCGAGCCATTTTTTAATTAACAATCATTTATTCATAAGTTTGAAACTAAAATAGGACAAATTGGGTACTCTACAAACACTTGCCTAGAACAAAAACTAAGCCACAGAAATTAACCATTCTAACGCTGAATAAATCTCCAGACATTGAGCTTTTAGTACATCCGCGTAATGGTTTGCTGTGTGGGATGGGGAAGAAGTTATATCGTTTTAAACATAGTCAAAAACGCGAACTTCCTGACCGACACCGGCAGAGTCGCTTCAGGGCTCATTAACCCCGTGACCTCGAGCCGGGGAGCTCCGGCGGGCTGCTGAGTCACGCTAACTAAAAGTAACAGAATCAGGCGAAAAGTGACGCTGTGTGTCACACAAACACTTCTGCCTGCCGCCAGAGCCGCATGTTCGTGTGAAACGTACTCTCAGACCGGGAAAAGCTGAATAAATATCGCAATTGCGGCCTGCAAAATGAATTTAAGGACGTTATCGGATTTGGTTATCAAATATTCGAGAATTTTATGTATTTTCGTCGGGCTTTCCAGAGGCAATTTACAGATTTTCTCAAATTTCCGGGGCATTCCCTGGTCTCTGCAATTTCCCAGGTAATTCCGGGGGTCCCCGGGATTCTCAGGGCCCTGTTTTAGTTATTAGTAGGCCCTTACATAAAAGCCAAAATGACCGGTATCTGGGTACAATTTCGGGAAAAACTCAGGGGATTGAGTGAGTTAATCAAAGTAACAACAAGCCCTTCAAAACGTTTCTTATTCCCATCAAACTCTCATGACTTAATGTTTCCCTTTTCTATCCACCTACTCCATGCTACAACGAAGCTAGGAAATAATACTAGTTAAGAAACAAAGAAAACAAAAGCAGAAAAACCTCAAGACTTCTACTTCCACACAGCTCACCAAGTTCTCTAGTGACAGAACCCTCGGCCTCACTCTCTTCGCTCTCATCCGACGGCCACTCCAGTAATGCTGCCACATTGGTATGTCGACCCGAAGCATCTTTGATCCACGGATTGGAAGGGTCCACCTCTTGGATGGAAGCAACAATTGCACGATGCAAATCCTCCTGGATTAAAAGAAAAAAATTTTTTTCTTCATTTTAGTAAGAGTTTTACGGCATTTGCAACACAATAAGGTCATATAAGTGCCGAAGAATAGATTATGCGTTACAAGAGAGAAACATACACAAAAAAAAAGGAGAGACAAAGACAATAGATGCTTGATAAGAAAGAAGAAGCAAAACACACCAGAGCAGCCGCCAACCACCCACTAAAGAAATGGCAGAGTATGAAGTAGTAAAAGACATGTTAAACTTAACAAAATGGCATCGGTTAAAAAATCTTCAAATTCAACTTTTTTGCCAGAAGCAACTCATTTAGTCAGCACCACGCTTCACAAATTTCTACCCACTTACGTCTTCTGCCTCTCCGCTCAGCTTCCTCCTTTTCTTCGCCTTGCGGGCAGCTGGCGGGGTCTCTGGGGGCACCAGGCCCTTCGCAATGGCCATGATGAACTCGAGTCTCTTGCGCTGCACCACGTTGGCCTGCTCCATGATCTTCCTGCGCGGCGTGCGGAGGTACAGCCGGTTCACCATCTGGGACAGGATCTCTGTGCACTCCTCCAGCTCCGTCTGAAGGACAACAGTAGGACAATATCATTTTAAAGTTTCAGTAAGAGTTGGGTTTTTGTGGGGGGGTTTTTGTGTCAGGTTTTACGGCACTCACAACTGCATACAGTCATATGAACCCCAAGGGGTGGATGTCAACTTACAGGGAATTGGGCTTACTCTGCTCACCTCTCTAGCTTCAACAGCACAAAGTCTGTTTTGACTATCAGGGCATCCCGGAAATAGTGGGTCACAAGAGTGTGACAAACATACAAAATAAGTAGAGGAAAAATGACGATAGCAAGGATTAGGAAAGAAAAAGCGGCAGTTCCCTGTTGCAGTTCAGGCACAGTTATGAGAATGATATTGATGAATCAGCCCATTTACAATTTACAATTCTACTGAGCATAAGAACATATTAATGTCCCCCCTTTGGGAATGGCGTAAAGACACTTCAGTCAGTAGCACCGACCCGGGGGGTGAGTAAAAGTTTTACATCACTTGCAACATAGTAAGGTCATATAAGTGCCGAAGATTGGAAGTTCACAAGAGAGTAACAAACACAAAAAAGAAGGAGGGGAGATAAAGACGATACATATTTGATATGAAAGAAGAAGCAAACCATACCAGAGCACCCTCCAACCACCCACGGTATAGTTATTTAAGAGGCGGGACCATCTTAGGGAAATGGTAATGGAATAGGTATGACGCCCCTGTCAACACTGTTAGGTTATTTAAAAGGCAGAACCGTCGGAGGGAAAACATTAGGACAATATCACATATTGAAAGGAAAGTTCTAGTTTTCTTGTTTGTTTGTTTTGTTTGCTTCAGTAAAAGTTTTACGGCACTTGCAACACATTAAGGTCATATAAGTGACGAAGATTACAGGCCTTACAAGAGAGTAACAAAAATAAAAAAGGAGGAGAGATCAGGACGATAGACATTTGATAGAAAAGAAGGAGCAAACCACATCAGAGCACCCGCCAAACACCCATGGTATGGGTATAACGACCCTGTCAGCACTGTTAGGTTATTTAAGAGGCGAGACCGTCTGAGGGAAAACAGTAGGACAATATCACATACTGAAAGGAAAGTTTTAACTTTTCATAAAGTTTTTGTTTTAGTAAGTTTTACAGCACTTGCAACACAATAAGGTCATATTATAAGCGCTGAAGATTAGAGGTGTTACAGGAGAGTAACAAACACAAAAAAAGGAGGAGGAGAGAGAAAGAAGATAGTTTTTTAAAAGGAAAGAAGGAGCATACAAAGTGCTGAAGATTAGAGGTGTTACTGCTTAGTTTTGTTTTAGGAAGAGTTTTACAGCACTTCCAACAGTTAGGTAATATAAAGTGTCAAAGACTACAGGTGTTACAAGAGAGTAACAAACCCAAAAAAGAAGGTGGAGAGACACGAACAATATATATTTGAGCACCCTATACCAGGGGACCCCTCAACCACTCACAGACAACATCACATACTGAGAGGAAAGTTTTAGTTTTAGTAAGAGTTGTGCGGCACTTGTAAACACAAATAGGTCATATAAGTGTCAAAGATTAGAGGTATTACTAGAGTGATAATAAGAATAATAAATAATAGCCAGGGGCTCTCGTGGTCTAGAGGTAAGGGGTTCGCCTTTCATTCAAAAGGTCCTGAGTTAAAAACCGGACAGTGGCAAAAAAATGTTCTTCTCTTGTCAATATAAAAAAATATACAGTACCATCAAAATCGGAATGTGGCTGCCTGAAGGCAAGGGGCCCTACTGAGAAGGAAAAACGGCCGCCTACGTAAAAATCAGTTGCAATGCTGGTTAAAGAACCAGCAGTCAACTACCCCCGAGATCTAGCAGGGGAACGCAAGGAAGAAGAAAAAGAACAATTGTAAAATTTAGTCAAATTCTGTCATATTGTACCAAAATGTAGTGAAATGAACGTAATTCAAAACCACCTCTCTAAAAATCAGTCAAGGGTACTTTTTTCCATTTAACACACCTAAGAACACTCTGACAACAACAACAAGGATATATTATATCTCACCTGCATAGTCTCAAAGACGCTCTTCTTGACCCCCAGCCCGTCGAGGTAGTAGCCGTAGACGTAGGAACACTTCAGCACCCTGCGCGCCTTCAACAGCTGCTGCACCGCCTCCTCCACAAATTTGGTCTCCGCCTGAGCCGTTGCTTCTGTCAAAGAGCGATCGTGTTCGTGTCATTCTAAGACAATGGTCAGTTTTGGAGCTCATCGTTACCACCATCATCATCATCATTATCGTCACCGACTTTACAATTCCTCTCTTTCTTGTTTCTTTTTTCTTGAAACATAACAATTTGCACATTGTCAATACTTTTTTACATAACCTACAAATACTCGCACCAAAATCAGGACACTGGACCCCCCCCCCCCCCCCCCAAAAAAAAAGAAATAATAAAAAGAAGAGTAAGAGAGTTTTGGTGCACTAGCAACACAATTAGGCCATATTTGAGCCGAAGAATAAGGATGTTACTAAAAGAGAGTAAAATACAAAGAAAAGTAGCAGGAGAGAAGAGGATGAGAAATGCTTGATTGGACACAAGGAGCAGTCCCACCACAGCACCCACTAACCACTTATAGATCCTTTCACTTTTTACACACAATGGATGGTTGTTGGTTCTCAGCATGGCAACCAATAATAGTGTGTTTCTAATACCATTTGTTATGCTCGTCCTCAAAAAAAGTTTGTTTGGTTTTTTTAACCTCTATGGGGGAGAAGCAATGTTTGTCTTTCTGTTTTGTATGAGGGTTTTTCTCTTCTTTAAACATATCGAGTCATCAAAACTACAGGCACCTAAAGCCAGAAACTGATTTTGAAAACCAAGTAGAAAGTGAAGTAGAAAGAGAAGCTTGTTACACTTCATTTTCATAAAAATAAACTCTTTACCCAATCCTCTTCAAATGCATCACATTGTGCAAAACATGTATGCTATCTAAAATGCCATCTTTTCTCTCCTTTCCTCAAAATGTTTTGAGTGATTTTCACGAACCAGCTGATAGCCACACAGAAAATCTATTAACTCTTTTGATCGAGCCCTGTGGGGACACTTCTTAAGTGTAATCCAGTGAGTTTTATTATAGATGTTCCTTTTTCTAATCATTTGGTAAATATAGACCACATATTGTAATACTTTGAACCCCTTTTAATATTTTTTGTCACTGTGACATTAAGTGCCTTAGCAAACTAAATACCAAAATCTTGAATATACCAGTCTTATGCCTGAGACAGTATTTCCTATCTAAAAAAGATAACCCAAGCCTTCCAGAAGCAGGACAGAAATCACTTGTCTACAAATCAGTTATCTTGCACCTGATTCTGACACAATCAAAATAATTCAGAAAAACAACATGGTCGAGTAAACAACTTCTGATTAACAACAAACTAACATAATTCAAGCTAAAAAGCCTGTAAACCTCGATAAGCGAAACAAGCAAAAAATTTTGCCTTAGAAAGGGCCACTCAATATGGCAGGTGACCTGTCCCTTATCTCGTACTAAGCACAAAGATAACAGCTGACAGTCACTTTAACCCATTCGTGACACAGGGTCAGTTCCTGCTGCACCAGGCACAGTTTTGGATCCCCAACGACACAGAGTAGCGCTAGATTTAGCGGTCAGTTTCCTAATATCTAAAAGAAAATTTTTTTCTTTCAACAGAATAAATATTCCCAAAATGCGAATCAGCAATTCGTTTTACTAAATGTATCTAATAGAAGCAGTATACTTTAGAATACAACCCCTGACAAACGGCATACGTCATTGTGGTCTACATGCTTCACAAAGCATGATGAATGCTGTACGCCACAGCAGCATCTTGGCTCATTCACCGCATAAGAAAAAATTACTGACGGCATCATAAAGGTCACGTAGGGGTTAAGCCCTCCAGCTCACCTATCTCTGTCACAGCCTCAGCCAGTTTCATCATCTTGTCTTTGGCCGTCTTTAGTAGGGGCTCCTCCAACTGTGAGGGAAAAAAAAAACCAGGACAGGGGTTGAGATTACGAAATACAGAATTCACCGTGAGTCAGCACAAACCTTTTTTTATGACAAATATTTCAACTTCTATTCAAGATAAACGGGTATTTTTTCATCAAAAGCAAGAAAAATAAACAAGATTTAAGACGATAACAATAACTCTTTATGTCCATAAACTGACAAGAGCCCAAAAACATCATTTCAAGACACAAATAACGCTGGACTCACCTTATAACTGTTCTCGTGATTCTTGAAACGGGTGTAGTAGTGAACAAATCTGTTCAGCTCCTGCATTCTCTTGTTCTTGTTCTCCGCCTGTTGACAGATAAGATGAAACGTGTAAGGGAAGATCCATTACCATCACAGTATTAACAAAACAAAAAACATACATACCCAAACAAGTCAGTTTTATTGAAGTATAGATCAGTGAATTTCTTCCAGGAGGGAGAGGGAGAGGGAGGGGGAGAGGGAGAGTTAGAGAGGGAGGGAGGGAGGGAGAGAGAGAGAGAGAGAGAGAGAGAGAGAGAGAGAGAGAGAGAGGGAGAGGGAGGGAGAGGGAGGGAGAGGGAGGGAGAGAGGGAGAGAGGGAGAGAGGGGGGGGGCAGAAGGCAGAAGTCTGTAAATTATAGGCAAAAAAAAGCAAGAAAAACGCAGGTTCACAAGTTGGACAGGACATATAATCCCTCATCCCTAGCCTCATTTTCTAACTCAGTGGATGTTATTTGAAATCAGTCAGTATGTCCTGGCATTATAACCACTGAAAGAAATGTTTTTTCCACAAAGGATGAATGATGTAGTCTTTGCTTTTCTTCTTTCTTTTTTTTCTACTAATCTCAAACTGGGCCATGTCAGTATCTCACATACAACAGGGATGCCACTGGACTTTTTAAAAATAACTGAAATTTTTTTTAGACTAGATTTAGCAAGCGACGCAGTAATAAATGCAACAAAGCAACATCATATCATTTCAAAAATAAGAACGGACTATGCCCAAAATAACGGAACCCCCCCCCCCCGGAAAAACGGCATCCCTGATGCAACTCCCAGCTACAAGTGACACATTTCTGTCAACTCACCTCAGTGACAAGACCTACAAGTCACTACCACAGAATTACAGTGTTCTATCTGACATTTTTGGCCGTTTTCAGTTACTTCAACCATGAGGTCAGAAACCAGACGTTCTATCTGCTCTATCAAAAGCAAAAGGTTATTCAGAGTCATTATCAAGATATTCAAAGAATTGCATTCGAAAAAGCTTGGCATGACGTGAAATTCAAAATCTTTTACGTCAAATTTCTCAAAACTCGGCACTGAGTACATAGAACTTTGCAATTTTGAGGTAGCGAAGTGACACATTTCTGTCAACTCACCTCAGTGGCACGAGCTACCAGCGACACATTTCTGTCAACTCACCTCAGAGACAAGAGTAGCGCTCTCCTCCTCCACCTTTTTGACCACCTCGTAGCGGTTGCACTTAAAGTAGCCGCCCGTTGAGCTGTTGTGGCGCTTCCATTGCTCCAGGCACACCCAGCAGAAGTCATATTTACACTGGAACAAGAAAAACCAAAATTACAAAAACCACGCAAATTTATTTAAGCTATTTTTCATATTTAAAAATTTTTTCTAAATTCTTTTTTTTTTGTGGAGTGGGTATTTTTTTTAAAAATAACTCTCCTCAAATGTCTTTTTTTTTTTTTTATCAGCTAAAACATTTGGAGGACACAGATTTACATTCTTCTAATTTTTTTTTAGCAAGGCTTACTTTAAAAAATGTATGCATTAAATATCTATTTGTAACACAAGTTGCTCCCTCCATATGATTCCAATAAAGAAGAATGATAAAAGTCAACCAACCTTGCTACACTTCATGTGATTGCAACCTTCGTTTTTCTGAATGGGCGACTTGCAGCTAGGACATGGCTTAGAGTTTGTCACCAACCACAAACAGTTTGCTGCCAGTTCTGTATCCTGCTCTGTGCCATCCACTGAAAATATAAATGGAATTCAAAACACTTGTTCTTTTCAAATGATCACAGAAATATAACCTTTCCATGCAGTATGTATAGTTTTCCATTCATTAACGACTGCATGATCACATCAACATAAGAAAACATCAAATCCACAATAGTATTCTAATTCTAAGGCCTGTGACGTATTTTTTATATGTACTGGTATGCTGGACAGTAAACTTTTACAGCAAGAGTCTCATCATAATTCACTATCAAAAGTACACAGAGGCCATAGAGAATAATAATCTGAAAAATCCCCAAACAACAATATAATTTTGGTACACATTTGCATTGTTTGCTTGTCCATCATTGGAAAGAAGGATCATTCCTGTCCGTCATAATGTTCACATTGTGTGTTTACCAATATCAACACAGAAATTGACTTTTTGTAGGGTAGTAACACAGGTTGGTACAGTCAAACATAGTACATAACAAGATAGTTCACTCTGAGAAAAAGTGTCTGTGGAAGTCCGCGCATAGGTTCAGATGTCGCTGCAGTCTTTGTTTTGAAGCTCTCTTTCGTTTTTCCAGAAGAAGAATAGGAATAGCACCCCCTTGTGCATCAGCTGTTCCGGTTCACTCAGTGCGGAGTTTTGGGTTTATTTTATTTTAATGACCTCTCGCCTCTCGTTCTAAAGCCAAATTAAACAAAGAAATCTGTCGCCCCTTCCATCTGAAGAGGATTTTTGTCAGAGTAACCATTTCAAAAGACGTTATTCCGAAATTGTAATTATAATTCATACAAAAACTTGTTAGTTTCACTTTCATTTTTTCCAATACAAGTAAGGTAACTCAATTCGCAAAGAGGGCGTTTTTCCGAAGAGGGCGCCACCAGATTTTGAGGACACTTTTTTAATTAGTTCAAAGAGAGGAGCGAACCATCTTGTTATACAAAACCTTTGGTACAGTCAAACTTGTTCTAACAGCCACCTGTCAAAGACAATCCCCTGTACAAATGACCACTTGTCACTTACTCCTTTGTGTATTTTTTTTTTTTACATTATAATGACACAGTCTAAGACAACAAATAAGCTCTTCGAAAATGGGTGGCCGTCCAGGACAATTTAGACTGCATTCGCAGCTCCTCAGACTTAATTATTATACCAATGACTGTGCAAAAAAAATAAAAGGGGAAAAAAATCCTGTCCTCACATGTTTCTGGCTTGATCTCCATGATTTTCTGAGACCACTTAATCCAGTTATCACAGCTGCAAGGCTCATGGGACTCCTCCAGACATTCCCTGGAAAACAAACATAATGCAATATAAGGCTCAGGGTAATCATGAGTTTTCTAAACAAATGTACAGATATACTTTCAAGATATTTTTCCACCTAAAAGTCTTCAATCCTTCTTCGTTTCCTTCATCAAGGTAGAGCCTAATACCAACTTTTTTACTTTCTTCAAAACAGGATTTTTCTAATTCGAACCATTTCTCCTTACAAACTTGCACAAGTTTTCTAAAATAATGAAAAGAATGATCAAAATTTTTATCAGGCAAGAGACTATGCTCTTCTGATTACATTATTTGTTTTCACTGATATTCAAAGTGACAACATTTTCACGACTAGCACGGAGCTATCAGTCAGAGTGAAACTAGGTGAATCATCCTTCCCCATACCAACTTTTGGATCAATAACAACAACAAATACCAATTTATCCCAAAATAAAGAAAATTATCTCTTAGTGCCTTGTTGCAAATCATACACTGACAAACAGAACAGGCTGAGGAGGCTGCTTCATAGAACTCCACAACAATAGAAAACGTAGCAGGGTATGTCCCGACACAAAGGACACTCACCAGCAGAAATAGTGGCCGATACCACAGTCCACTCCACGAGACGTATCCGAAGGGATCTTGTTTCTCTTGCCGTGTCCAGCTCCAGTGTCGAGATCCGGCAGCTTGACCGCTCGGCCACACCCCGGGTACGGACACCACTTCATATCCGGGTTACTGTCCACAAATGCCTGAGGACAACATAAGCACCCGCTGGCTAAAGTGTCAGCAAACGTAAGCAAAACAGGATAACAAATGTCCTTACAAAATGCCAACTTCTGAAAACAAATCTCTTTCCACTCCTTACTCCCTTCAGGTAAAAAAAATATATAAAAATCATGTTCAAACAGCTTGAGTCTGAAACTTCTTATGCAATTAAATTGATTTAAAGGCACAGAAACTTTTTCAGCTGCTACACACAAAAAAAAACCAACTTTCCGAGAACATACAGAAGGAGGAACAAATTCAACCTAAGCTCTGAATGAAAACTTAACACAGCAAACACCTTTTCATGTGGTGGCCATTTTTTTATCCATAAATACATGTAGAAGCATAGTTTCTAACTTTCTAGCTCTTATGCCTTTAACAAAGAAATAAATGATTCTTAAACTTTATCTCCATTATCCCTCCCCTAGCTCCCCAACCTCAGCTTATGAATTGCATAATCGACCCTATTCTGTGAAAGTTAAAAGACAATAAAAAACATAAGCAGAACGGTAAGGTTTACTTCCGTTGAGCACAAGTCTTAGACTTTGTTCACAAAGTGACCGGTCAGTTACCTTGATGTCAAACTGAAGATAACGTAGAGCCATGTCACGAGACACGATGCCTTCTATAATGTCCACAGGGACCAGCATGCAACAGTCGTACGCCGGACAGGTGATGTGGTGGGCATCGCCTTCTTGGATTTTCACATTTAGGTACCTGAGAACACAGGTAGACAATAAAAAGTTATTTGTAAAAACTTGAGATACAGTAGGAATACAATTTCTGCAAGTCCTCTCATTCAATCTCTTAAGAATACAAATTTGATATTCACAAATATGATAAGCTAAATCAGCATTTCATTTTTTTAAACAGAACAGAAAAGTAGGACTATCATGAAACGATAACAGAATAGATTAACAAATGATCTTGAAGATTAAAACACAACAAACTTCAAATAATTTCTATGCCAACATGCTAAGCTACCTCATAGGACTGCCTTACCAACCAATCTTAATAATGTATCCTTACAGATAACCTTATATTCTTGTGGCATTCCCGGATCCAGGGCCCCCACCAAATCCTGGAAATTTTTTTCAAGACCTCCAAATTTTTTTCAAGACCCAAATTTGAGGGAAAAATCAGGCCGTTGCGCATCAAGAATGATCCCCCAAAAAGCCTATCTATCAATGATAAAAAGTAAATATGTTTTTAAATGAATGCAAATGTACATTAGTAGTATAGTCTTCAAACAATAGATGATTATAATACTGGGTGACTGCCAACCCAGCTTCTCAATTTTCCAAGGGAGGGGCCTCATCCATTTTCCAGGGGCATGTCACATAACAATGACAGCGCATGCTCCATTTATATCAAATATATGTATATGTATATGTAGGGAATACACACACACACATGTTGGTACATTATATCCAGTCAACAACATGTCAGTGTGGCACTGGGATCTTGCGTGACTTGGGTACTTCAGCCTGTTCTTACTTATTTATATTTTCCCCTCATCATATTAGTCTATATATAAATTATAGGCCCTATATAAAAAAATGAATCCTGTTTTGAGCCTGAAAAAAGACCTAGAACCAGAATATCGACTGTCAGTGACCAGTCTGGGTGTCATGATTCATATAATAAACATGAAGACAGACGAAAACTATTGCTCAAACTCAAAGTAGAGTAATATTAGTAATAACTTGAATGGCTCAAGTAGACCTATTCAGTGTGAAAGGTGTAAGAACTGAGGGAGGGCAAGATGCAGTGACACTGAAAATCTGCCAATCTTGAACAGAAAGCTAATATATAGATCTAGATCTAGATATAAATTACAGTCACCCCATCCAATGAAACGCGAACACTTTATTATTCAATAACAAGGCATGACGGATCCCGATTCCACACCACGCCTGCACCAACGCGCGCTTTGCAGAGAGCTCCTTTAGTTGTTATCAAAATTGTAAATACTAAAAATTTGCTTCCAAGTTCAGTTTTGTCCTCTAGCGTTGCCTTCAGCAACCCTACCCCCCCCCCCCCCAACACATTCCGGACTCCGATACCTCACAGGTTCATTGACCGGTCACGATGGCGAACGTGACAAGATGCTTGTATAACTTTCTTTTCTTTTTTTTTCCACAAGTGACAGCAGAGGACAAATTTTTTATATTAATTTATTTTCAAGGCGACACAGCGTTCATAATGCACAACCTGCACGTTACAAATGTTGCGTTATCTATCAGACTATTACCAGAAAATTTCTGGGTGGTAACGAAAGCGAAAGTAGATCTTGATTTTTCCCGATCGAGCCTCGGTGTTACACAAACACTTCCGCCATAGCAGTTCAATTACGTTTCCTCTTCATGATTCATCAACCATACTATCTAGATAGCTACACTACTGATATTATACAGGCCCTATCCTTCCCCGACTTGCCGACCCATTACAAAATTCCCGACTTTTTCCCGACCTCCCGACCCATCTAAAAATTCCCGACTTTTTCCTGTTTTCTCGACCTGGTGGGGACCCTGCGGATCTCAGCAATTTAATTCAAATCCACAGGGCATTCCCTGGACTCGGAAATTCTATTCAACTGGCAGTCACCCTGTATGTGGTTTCAATAAGACAAAAAGGAGAACGACCCTTTTTCTCACAGCTAAAGAGAGACTTACCTTTCCCAACATTCCATGCAAAAGCGATGTGAGCAAGTCATATGGACAGGTTCTTCAGCAATTAGGAATGTATTTGCACAGATATTGCACTGAAGAAAAAGAATTAAAAAACATATATTAGCTTTAAAAAGGTAATCTTCAAAGGAAAAAAAATTATAAACAAAGAAAAACATCTGTCCTGACTGGAGAGCCTACTAAAAGACAAATCAGCAACTACTTTTTTTATAATGTCCAACCAACAAAATGTAATTCTCCCTTTTCTTTCCAAAAGTAAATCTATAAAATAGATTTTTTATATGACAGGCAGAAGCTGAAAATAAGACGTGGCAAACATCAAAATTTCAAATCAACTTGGAATCATAGCTGTTGTCAAACCAGAGTGAGTATAACCACTCACCCTCAGAAACAAAGCCTCTTTTGCTACAATAGCCTTGTGTACAACATTTTTTTTCTTCTAAACTTACTCAACAGACAATTTCTCTAATACATCATGCTTTTGACCCAATTCCTTCACATGTCGGAACTGTTTCAGTATTCATCATCTCTTTTTTTTTCCCCTTATTATTAAGTGCTAATTATTGTGTGGAAAAGCTTCTCTAAATCCCCCCCCCTTTCTTGAAAATAAACTCTCTTACCTCAGCATCCAAGGGGGTTGGGGCAGAATGGAGAGGGGAGGGGAGGGGGCTGGCCAAGTTTTCTTGGACCTGTGGCTTGTCACTAAAGAGACTGGACGGTGGGGTCACGCCACATTTCTCACAGCATGCCTCGGGGTCTATCATCCAAGCTTCCAGCAAGGTTTCCCTTGACCATTCTGAAAAGTAATTAAAGTATTGAGATAACCAGTCTGTCAAATAGTCACTTTTAAGAACAAGGGGGCTATCCCCAAAAAATACTGTTTTGAGAAAATCGAGGCTAAAGTTTTTGCCCCTTGTTCAGCTTCTTTAAAGGACAAGGAGAGTTTTCTCTATAACAAAACAAATGTACACACCAATGAAAGAAAACTTCTCCTATAAGTAGGGCAATGCCAACTTTTGGTATAGGTCAAGATTTCTGGAAAACCCTGAAATCTGGGTTAGCCTACTTGTCCTTAAAAGCGACCAAAAAAACCAAGCTCATGCATTCCATGAGCAAATGGACAAGTGGACAGACTGAATATGGGATGCTACCAGGAGGTAAAAATTTTGTATTGTAATTCATGAGTATTATTCCTCCAGTGTTTCTTCTTTCTAGCCAAGCCTATGAACCATTTAACCCTTTCTGTACTAGTCAGTGAAACAACGAGCATATTTTGCTTGACACATATCAGAGAAATATAAACAGGAAAAAATGTTCTTGTTTAAACCCCTTCCCTTTGGGCTAATTTTATCCCCCTGTGCGGAGCAGCATGCCAGTGATTTGGGGTACCGTCACTAAATTGAGCATAATTTGGTTATTTTTGCACTTACAAGGTTCATATATTTCACCCACACATTTAGAAATACATGTTATATCGGAAAGTACATAAAAACGTGCTATATATAGAAGGAAAATTATTTTATTTGTGGTGTAGTATCAAAATTATGGAAAATAAGAATTTTTTAAGTTTGTTATTTTTGGAGTGCTCATAGCTGCCACTCAGGAATTTTTAAAAAGGAGCAAATTCAGGCGAAGGTGTACACGCGCTCTCCGAACGCCGGAGTAAAAACAGTGAGATCCAGAGGCAATATATTGGAACATCTAGCCCATGGTTTTGGAAGGGAAAACTGTCATATTTGTTAACCTTAACCATAGGCTACAGAATTAAAATGTATTTGAAAAAAAAAAACACAATAAAAACTAAGGCACTAAGTTGACTGACAAGCATTTGACACAATTTGGTGACTAAAAATCCAGTGTTTGTTGCCAGCTGGTGTCTCATAAAAAGATTTCTTTCACTTTAAACTTGTGCATCCATGTAGAGCAGTATTGGATCAAGGAGGCAACACCTTTGCCACTGTTGGCCAACTAAGCGATTTCTTTATCGCACCAAACGCAAAGTGCAGCAAGCAGCTTGTTCAATTTTCTAATGAACTTTTCAAGTCGTACACCGTCTGCTTCTTTCTTATTCCAGCTTCTTTTATTTTTGCATTCTGCATCAATTTCTCTTGAATTTACGCCGTTTTCAAAGACAACTCGGCGCGCTATCGTCCCGATGCTCGATTGACACTGTCGCTCCACAAGAAACAATGTGAAACTTGTGCCAGGCAGGCACAGAAGAACGGAAGAAGAAAGCTACGGGCGGACATGTGCAAGCCGTGTTTTCGTCTCTCTCCTGTTTCAGTGTTTTCCGCGGGTAAAAAAAAAGTATTGCAATTTGTGACCGAAAGCGGTCCAGCAGAGGAAGGAGGAAAGTAGCGGGAAAAGCTAGATGAAGCGGAGTTTCCGTTATTTGGCGGAAAAGTGGCAGCTATGAGTGATGCATACTTATAGCAAAATTTTCTTGGTTCTACAGCAGAAAGTAAAAAAAAGAAAAGAAATAATAATTATTACCTTTATTAAGAGTAATCCAGTGTTCCACCTTGCTTTGGTAATTTTTACAACCAAAAAATAGATTTCTTGTGTCAACATTGAAAACACTTTGGAATACGACCTCTGCCACATCCCCTCTCTCTAATTCTGCCATGCCTTGTCCCCCCAATTGGCAACTCCACCATTATCATTATCATAGATCTAGATCACATTGATCTAGATCTAGATCTTATCAGGGGTATCTCTGAACCCCCAATTGGCAACTCCACCATTATCATTATCATAGATCTAGATCACATCGATCTAGATCTAGATCTTATCAGGGGTATACCTTAATTCTCTGAACAACTTTGAGATCTAGATCTACGTCTCTCTTTCCTTGTTGGTAAATCTTCACTATCAGCACGATCACCTTCTATCGCATCTCCCATCAAACTCATTAACACATCACTGTCTTCTTCGTCTTCATCCATCTCACTTCCTTCATCGAAGTCGTATTCATCACTATCAGGATCATTATTCACCTCGTCCAATACCTCTAACGCTGTGAACGGACGCTTGGAGCCTCGAATGGCTGGTTGAAGCCATGTCAACAAAGATTACGTTTGTTCGTGAAATGGGAAAGATCAACAACAAAGTTCCATTAAAAATGACAGACTGCGATTTGGCCTCTACTTTCACTTTCATAACATTCCCCAGATGTCCCTTATATAAGGGGAAGTCATCTATGAAAATAGTTTCCTCCATACATTACTCAGAATTGTCTCTTTGTGCTCAGGTTGCACACATTATAGTGACATACGATGGCCTGAGTCAGGCTCGGGCGACGCAGTGAAGGGGCTAATTGTTTAGAGCACCAACTTACTAAAAAGCTGTAAAAACACAAAAGCCAGTCACTAGAGGGGATAATACTATGAAGACAATACTCTGTAAAGCAGTATGTAAAGGCAAAAAAAAAATATTGTGATTTGCTGGAAGGCTCCCAAACTTACCATGATTTCGCAATAAGGCCTCTGCAGTGAAAAGAGGCACACTGAGCATGTCCGCAGTCTCCACCAATAACTGGTCCTTTGCTTCTTGCAAGTCTTGAGGCCGGAGTCCAGAATATTCCTGAGGAGCACAGTGTATAGAACTTTGATATTCATTCTCCTCGCAACTACACAAAGAACTTGAAAGAATTTAGGACAACAGAAGGCGAGTGCAGGTTAGAATTTCAAAATTTCTTTTTTTTTAATGTATATTTTTACACACCCATCATTACAATTTAGATCAAGAATGTCTAAATATATAGGACATTTACATGATAATCAAGAGTCTTTTTCCATACAAAATACATTGATAAAAGCCTATTTCCATAGCCACTATTTCAATGTCCAATTTCAGGCAATACATGTAAGAAATGAACTGTAAACAATTGTTAAAAACTCAAAACCTCTTTTTTTAACATCTCAGAAGGGTTTGTTATCTTGGTATTCTATTGTTTCAAAATATAAGAAAACACAAGGAATAAACTTCAAATGAAATCATACAGAAACAATGGAACTCCTGAACTTGTCAAAAACAGTTGTATTTAAAAACAAAGATTCTAAGGTTCTCTTTGAGTACATCCACACACATCAAACTGGGCACACACATAAAATAATGTAGTTATTTACCTCCATAGGAGGCATAGAAACGTTGTCTTCTTCATTGAGAGACTCTTCCTCATTCTGCAATGGAAAGAAAAAAAGCATGCATGACCTCTCTGTAAAAAATTTTTTTTTAAACATAAGACTTTTCAACACGTTGAGAAAAGAAAACTAGTCTTCGGTGAAAAATGTGACAATTTTCAGTGCAACGGAAAGTACAGAAACAAAAGCTTTTTCCAGTTTCAATTTGGTGAGTGCCTCACATCACATTTTCTTGGTATTTTCTTTACTGGTACGAATTACCCAATACAAATTTCCAGCAGTCCAACCCTAATCTTTCATCAGAGGGCAGAGATGCCAACCACAGAAAACCGAAATGAGTATTGGGAAATATGAAAATGTGTATTTTCATGGGGAAATGTGTATTCTTCACGATCGACCGACCAACCAGTAAAGTGTCCAGCAATATTTCCTGGAAAAAAATTACTAGCTCACCAGCTCGAAAAATGGAGCACATACGCATACAATAAACATGTATCCAGTCAACAACGTGTCAGTGTTCAGTGTCGTATTGACGTCTTATTTGACTTAAGCATTTCAGTCTGTTATAATATTTCCCTCTCATTATTATAATAAAAAATTAATCCTGTTTTGAGCATTCGGAAGGGCCTAGAACAAGAATTTCGACTATCATTACTATCCAGAACCAGTCTGGGTGTCATGATTCATATTATGAACTGACAGACTAAAATTATTGCTCAAACTCAGAGAAGAGCAATAACTTGAATGGCTCAAGTAGACCCACGCAGTGTGAGAGTTGTAACAACTGTGGGAGGGCAAGATGCAGTGACACTGACACTGACAATCTGCCAGTCTTGAACAGAAAGCTACAACATACACTGTAGGTATAATTTACTATCACCCACCCAATGACACGCAAACATTTTATTTCAATAACACAGACTTGCAAAGTATAAGGGGTCCCGATTCCGCACACGGTCTGCACCAACGCACGCTTTGCAGAAAGCTCTAATCAAAATTCTGAAATTTGCCTCCAAGTTTTTGTCCTCTGGTGTTGCCTTCACACCCCCCCCCCCCTCTCGAGTGTACAAAAAAAAAATCAATAATCCCTCCTGTAGTCCTATACTTGGCAGCGCCGTTACTCCCACCAAACACGGTCTTTGCTCACACGATGCCACATTTATTTTGTGATGCGAATGCGCGCAGGTTCATTGACCGGTCATGATGGCGAGCCCGACAATCTAAAACTCGGACGACGCTTGTATTTTCTTTTCTTTTTTTCCTACAAGTGACAGCATAGAGACGAGTTCAAGAAATTTTATTTGCACGGCAGCGTTTACACTGCACAACCTTCACGTCGCAAATAAGTTGTGTTATCAGTCTACCGCTGGCAAACTTCTCGGTGGTAACGAAACCGAAAGTAGATCTTGATTTTCCCGATCAAGCCTCGGTGTCACATACACTTCCGTCTGTCGCCATAGCCGCCTGTTCGCGTGAAAGTGAAACGTACTCTCGGAGGAGGAAAAGCTAAACAAATATAGTCACAATCGCGACCGGAAAAAATGAACTTACTGACCTTATCGGACTTGGATTTCTAATATTCCAGTTCCGCGATACTCATATTATTTTGACAAAAGAGGGAACTTGAGATATAATTAGGTTTACTCGCCCAAACTGGATTTCGTATTTTTCGCATTCCAGGATGCATATTTTTTCATGAAAAGTCGTATTCGCGTATTTTCGGAAAAAAATCGTACTAAAATACGTAAAATCGTACTGGTTGGCATCTCTGAGAGGGTCTGAGAGAAGAATCTTGATGACTAGTAGTGTGCATCCGGAGACACAACAACAGATACAAGAAGAGAACAGTCTACTGGAAATGATGAAGGAGCAGACCATATCATAGCTGCCATAACAATTATGAAATACCCCGAACGATGTCCAAATTACATTCACTGCAATCTATATTATTATCGTCTACAGATAATTATTCCAATGTGTTGAGAACATTCTCAGTGAGCATACATAACATAAAGTCACTTTAATGTAAAACCACAATAACATTTGGGTGAATTAACAGCACAGTTAACACAAACACTAGTTTGACGATGAATAAAGGAAAAATCAAGTTCCAACAACCTTGGCTGCTTCTTTGGTACAGACCAATTAAATATGCAATACAATTTACATAGAACTTTCCTCTTTCCCTCCCTACAAAAAAAAAACACTAGCTGACAGAAACCCAAGAAAAAACAAGTTTTGCAACACTAAATAGCAGACATTTTCACAGTAAATCTAAAAAAAATTGTCTTTAATTATCGAGGGAAGAGCCCAAAATATATAAGACAAGTGAAAAGGCTATTCTTACTGAAAACACCATTTTCGACTCAAGGTATAGAGCAATCCGGGCATGTCCATTTCTCTCAGCAGTGTCACAAGGCGTAAGGCTGTCTTCATTCTCCGTAAACAGTGGAGCCCCATACTGTACAAGGGTCTGCAAAGGAAAATTCAGACACTTATTTGGAAACTTTTCTCCAAACCCCTGTACTGTATTTACCGTTAGGCCTACAAAAATATCAAACTGGCTGTATATCTAAGGTAAAGTAAGATTTGACATGTGTTTAAAATAGAGAATAGAGGTGTTACAGAGGCAGGGGCCTCCTATGTAATCATTGTTCATCTCATTAAACCATACTTGAATTTGTCATCCAAGGTTTAGCATCACAAACTTCCCAATAACTCTGTTCCTATTTAACTTATTAACTATTTGAATACAGTAAACACCAAACTGAGTAGAAACTAATGATCAATGGAATAAACTACAATTTCAATACATATGAATTAACTAGGGTGTCGTCCATTTTTGTTACCACTGTAAACAACCGAGTGATGCCATACACCACCTAAACTGATGCGCCGTATCGTATATCAAAAGTTTACAGAGTTAGGAAGGAGGACACAAATGAAAACAGAACAAATAAAAGAGCAGCCAAAAAGCCCCCTGATGCAGATGAAATCAGAGTTTCCTTCACTGCAGACCTGAGCCATTGACATACCTTATCAGTACTGAAAAGTAAAGTAACTGCCACTGCAAAAAGCAATATATAAGGGCTTCCCTAAAAATTCAATACTCCAATTTCAAAAAGCCCAATAACTTTCTGTTTCTTGAGTAGACAGAATCACAAAAAAAGTAAGACCGTTAGTTTTAGTTAGAGTGTTATGGCACTTGCAACACAATAAGGCCATATAAGAGCCGAAGATAAGAGGAGTTACAAGAGAGTAACAAACACAGAAAAGAATGAGGGGGAGACAGAGATGACAGGTATTTTAGAGGAAAAAAGGAGCAAACCACACCAGAGCACCCGCCAACCACCCACGGAGACCGTTATATTGGTGATAAATTACATCTTCAGGATAAGCACATCATAACAGATTTTTAACAAAGAACAATGCTGAAATTATAAATTATATTTTGAAATAAAGATTCATTAAAAAAATGAATGATTGAACCAGAGTTTTAAACTCAAAATTTTGTATTATTTACCCTCCTGCACTAGGATAGTAACACACATGAAACATACATATTACATTCTTTACCACAAAAAAAAAGGGATGAATTTTCAGCTGTAAGCTCCAAGAAACAAAAATATAATTCAATGTTGATAAAGCTATACGTGTGCAAGCGTTAGACTGTTGCATTTTCTCGTTCTTCACGTTACTTGGGCTCTTGTGGCCTAGAGATTAATATGTTCGCCTCTCATGCAAAGGTCCCGGGTTCGAATACGGGTAGAGACGGAAAATTTTTCTTCTCTAAATTTACCTCCTTTCCTTCTAGCAATGTTCTCTCGTCTGCTTTCGTCTGCCCTTTCTGACCTCACCCCCTCACCTCCTTTGCCCCCTCCTCTGGGCTACTGACTCTTTCTGCAGCCTTTCTACTGCTACTCCTTGGCTCCTTCTTACTGCTGTCTTTCAGCCACACCTCTGATCTTCTGGCAGGAAAGATCTACACCTAGCCTTCTTGGACAAGGGCGAAAAATCTTGGAGGTCCCGTTTGCAAGTTGTGCACATTAAAGATTCCTTGGTGGTTTAAAATCAATAACAGTAGGTTTCGGCCGCCACCCGGGCAAAATTCAAAATTTCCTACCAACTGAAAAAGCTTCACGTGTCCCGCGCATTCATATGACCTTATGCAGTTGCGAGTGCCGTAAAACACTTACCCCCCCCCCCCCCCCCCCAAATGTTTTAATTGAACACTGAGATGATCTTACCTCCACACACTGAGCCAATCCCGAAGCTGCTGCATAATGCAAAGCTGTGTTCAATTTCTGAGAAATGAAGGAACCAGATACACTAATAAACATCAATAAAAAAAGACTATTATCTTGAAAAACAACCACCATTACATAAGTAAACAAAAAATAACTTAAGGTCATGGCACAAAGCAATATTTAACTTAAATTTTTATATATCTTAAGATATATTTATCCCAAGAGATTGAAATAAACTGCACTGCCCAGACCAATGGCTATGTTTCATTCTTATAATTAATCTACAATGGTTGGAGCCTCAATAGTGACAAGTATGTACTTTCAAATTACTGAACTGCAAATTATGTCAAATTGCCACACTATGTAATTATCAACAGGAGCAGCAGGTGTTTTAAGGAGAACTGAGTTATATTCCATCCCATGTCAGCACTATAAATGCTCCATTTGAACTTTAAAAGCTAAATTTCAAAAACAACTTTCACAGACAACAATAACGAAAAGAAGTTTCAGCAAGCCACACTACACCAATACAACTATCCAACCAGGGGTCGAAGAACCAACTGGAGCTCTGACCACAGGATACACAGAAGCAAGAGCCGACAACAAAGGCCTAGCACCTTCTCGATCTTCTTACCTCATCTTGTGCTCCCAAATCGATCTTCTCCACTTGCCCCTCTGACAGTGTGGCTCCCCTCCACTTCAGCAAACTATTTAGGCACTCCATGCGTCTGTTACACACATGGACTGACTGCCAATTACTTTCCATGCACACACAGTGCACACAGGTTTCCTTCTTTGCATTTGTCTTATTTGGGTTTCCACCCTTGGAGAACAGGAAGGTCCTAGAAAAACCAAACAGGTTTAGTTTACTTTTAGTATGAGTATGAGTTTTATGGTATTTGCAACACAAATAGATCATAAGTGTCTAAGATTTGAGGTGTTGCTACTAGAAAGTATCATAGAAAGAAAAGAAGGAAGAAAGATTAGGCCCACAGAATTTTTATAGGAAAGACCAAACAGGTAACAATTTTATAACATGTGTGTGTCAGTATCAGCAGAGGGTGTAAATGATGAAGATGAGGACAACAAAAACAATGATGATGATGATGATTGAGGGTTTTTAAAAAGCAAGCAAGATGCAAACTTGAAGTAATTATATAATATGACCTCAAAGATTTTTTACCCCATTTGAACCAACCACCGCAGCTGAAAAACACTATTGCTCAAGCAACTATAATTGAAAACAGTTTTTTAAAATTATATCAATAACTAGACGCTGGTTGATCACGAAGAAATGAGGAAACTGCTTTTCCAGACATGGAAAGCACACACATGAGAACTAATACCGGGTGCCCATTACGGATGGGATCGGGTCGGGTCGATTTCTTTACTCATCGCCTGAAAACAAACGCGTTTGTTTTTTAGGAAACGAGTTGGGGGCAACCAGCTTGTGCCACGATAGTCGCTTTGCGCCCTCAATCTAGCTAGCAAACCGCACCAACCTGACCCGATCTCCCAATGGGTACAGTAAGAAGAGAACATACTTTAACAAGGTGGGCATCCCATGCTTTGACGCTAGATGGAGGGGAGTCTCGTGCTGATGCGAATCCCCATAGGAGCAGTTGGGGTCCAGAGCTTTTCTCAGCTCCCCATTGTTCCTGTACAGCTGTAGGGCTTGAACTTCATCCCCAGACTGGAGGTGTTTGCGAAACTTGGACGATGCACTTCCCATGCCGGGACACTTCAAAATGGTTTACCAAGGCATCCTCCTGTTAATAAATAATAAAACACATTATACACTGCAAAGAGAATTGATTTTATCGGTACTCACTGGCAACTCCCCTACCTGTGTCAGAAACATAAACTTTCAGACACCAACATCAATGACCTCAGACTTGAGGCAAAATACAGTCGGAAACTGCCCAAGATGAGAAAAGCGGTCATTTTAGATTACCCTATTGGACAGTGTCTACATTTCTCTAATATAGAGAAAAAAGCATAGGAGAGGAAGTGGGAAGTCATTCTTTGTGTTCTGGTGATGATTATCTTCGACAGGTGGTCATCTGAGTCATCTCAGAACACCCTTCAAATCTGTGGTACTTATACTCTCGACCACACAATGTAGAAAATAATAGGCCCCTACAAGGTGGAGAGTGGAAAGTAGACCTTTATACTCTATACTATATAATATAGTGGACAGTCTTGAACAGGTAATCGCTAGAGTAGAATCAACGAAACGGTAGAGTTCCGAAAGGAAACAGGTTTTTTTTTACTGTGCATACGATAGAGTCTAGATCTAGACGACTTTTGAATTTGAAGTTATTATCTGGCCTAATATATCTAAAATTTTTAACGTAGCTTTATGAGAGCTCTGGAATTTTGTCTCACGAAGATCTCAGCAAAACCAACATGATCCTTTTTTTGTTGCCACTGGCTATGCGTTCGGCCCTCATGCTCATGCGTACGGCCCCTCCCTAGCGTACGGCCCTTAGATTATTTTCCATAAAAGGAATGCTGAAATTTTCCATTGAAATAAGAAGGTCAGCATCTATGCCCTTTATAGCTGTGCGCTTCCCAATCGAAGTATGTCATCCCTATATAGATCTAGGGCCTGCCGGCTTCCAGGGTTTAAGTTTGTCCACTTGTAGTGTCCGGTTTGAGTTATGTGTGCCGCCTTCAAAGCCTAGCTATTATAGTCAAGGGGGGGGCTGTACAAATAGTCTCGATAGCCACTTCGTTTTTTGTTTTTGTTTAAGGAATCATCCAAGAAAATGTTTCAATGCCTTACAGTACTGCTGCACCCAAACCCAAAGTCCAAAGTGAAGTTAAGTGTAAGACTTTTTCCCCTTATAAATCCAACACAAACAGACAGAGGCCTGAGAGGGGCTACTTGACTCAGCCTCGGCCTAGCGGGTCAACATCATCTAATCTAGACGATGAAAACAAGAAAAGACATCAACTGTTCGGCTGTAGTACAGTAGGATCTATTCACAAGCCCAAATCCTCCGTAGCCTAGTACTACAGCTTAAGTTATTTAGACTTCTATTCATCATACAGTGGTCCGTGGACAGATCCTGATCCAGACAATACTCTTCAGTCGAGAGATAAGATCTTGATTCAAGATTCAAGGTCTATAATCTAGATCTAAATAATTTGTGAAATACCGAGGAATGTATCCTTCGCCTGACAATACCCGACTCACTGTACATTCGGAGTGCACCAGGTAGAGTATTGAGTTTTAGGCCCAGAATCTACCTGGGCCCAGAGCAAAACGTCATGTCTAGTCGGACTGTCTGGTCGACTGTCTACACAACCAAGTCTAGTCATAACATAAACATTACGATCTTGGTCTTGGTCAAGTAATGGGTATCTCAAGTGTCTAAACACGGGCATACTTCGGCAAGCAGAACAAGCCTGAACTCCATTTGGGCATTAAATATAAAGTGTGTATTTTAAATAAATGGCAATGTTCTCACCTAAATACCACACATGGTCATATTTTTGTCTAGGGGAAGACAAAGAGAAATTTATGCCATTTCGGCCTCCGCTATCAAGCAAGGCAACTTCCACAATATTTTCTCCAGTCGTGCGTTCCCGGAAATCAGCGAAAGTTGGCGAGTGGTCTCACGGAACTATCCGGACGCGACCGATCTTTGGTGGCTCTCGAGAAGTGATCGTGGTGCATGCTGAACGCTCGGAAAGCGAGTGAATTTAATTTATTAGTAATAGTACATGTATAAGGCTGTTTTGTACGGTTGATGCGCTTCATTTAAATCGAAAAGGTTTTCTACAAGGACAATAGAATATTATATCTTAAAACAAGCAAATGTTTTACTAAAAAAAAACAAAGGCTGACCTCAATGTTTTATTTTAATCAACCCTTTCTCATGGTGGCCTAGTTTAGAGCCTTATCCCCGCCCCCGTTTTTTGCTCAAACGTTATGCTGCAATAGTCTGGCTCGGTGAATGTAATATAATATGACATGAAACGGCAGGGAAACACAAACGACATAATATGAACCGGTAGGCCTAGCTTGCGACGAAACAGAACATGAATATGGAAAGTTTACGTTTAAGGAATTCATTTTGTTCCAACGTCCCTTCCCATTAGTGAAAAAATAAACAAGTAAAAAAAATGAAACTTGCTCAACAATCCTTCATCATAGCCATATTATTATATACAGGGAGAGCGTGTGGGGGGGGGGGAGGAGGTGCTTACGATTACAAGCACTAGCATCGATTTAACATTGTCTCTAAAAGTTTAGAATTCACTTTCCAAGACACGAGGCTGGAGCCCTTTTGAGGTCCCTAATGAAGCTGCCTCAATCCATGCCCCCGATCGGCGCCCTCGTGCATGTCCACCACTGCATGAAGGCTACATATAATATTATTGATACACGTTCACTCAGTAAATTAATTGTGGGTGATTGGGGGATGATCTGGTGTCGTTTACCCCTTATTCTTTCCTAATTGTGTGTTTGTAACTCTCTGGTAACACTTCTGTTTTGGCACTTTTATGACCTTATATAATGTGTTTCAAGTGCCGTAAAACTCTAACTAAAACAAAAACAAAAACCCATTAAATGTTGCTGTTGGTGCTGGGGTGAGTGGCGGGCTGAAGGAAAAGGCACTATTGTTGATCCCGTTTCGTGTTTACAATCTCGAATTTTTTACTCTAGAAAATCAAAATAAACAACAGAAAAAAAGAAAAGAAAGATCGAAAAAAGACCACATCAAAACCATGGCCATTTAGGATCTCTAGCAAGACTGCAAAAGAAGACGAGAGTTAAATGGTTAAAGATTCGTTGACACTTTTATAAAAGAGTCAGTAACCTTAAACGGACCTACAACTAAGACAAATGACGCATGATCATGACTCAGACTCTTCCACCAGATATAATACTCCTGTATATACAGTCGAACCTGCCCTGACGGCCACCTCTATAAGACGGCCACCTGTACAAACGGTCACTTTCCATTTCCCCCCTTGCGTTTTTTCTATATAATTTAACTGTGTAAGACGGGCACCTGTCCAACGCGACCGCGGCCACCAAATTTTAACACACAACCCCTATTGCACTGAGCAAAAACACCTGTCTTAGACGGCCACCTTAGAGACTCCATTACGTTTTGTCATAAATTGTGCATTGGCCCTTGGCGTTGTGGGCGAGCCGTCATAATCCAATCACTTGTCATTGTTGTTAGGTAGTCCCTCCAAACGATCATGTTGCATAGGCCCCTCCCACTGTTGACCAATTGGTAGCGATTTTCAGCTGCTGGTGAGGTAAACGTGTGATCCCTTATTTATACCCGTAAGCCCCGCCCAGACTTCATACACAAATCGTAAGTGAGATGAGTGGTCACTGTTTACCCAGTGTGTAACAAAGGACGTCAACACG
>NW_004797328.1:1394604-1416855 GCF_000002075.1 Aplysia californica | reverse complement strand
CAGACAAATTTTTAGATCTAATGTTTGTGAACACGCATGCAAAAAAAAATCAATTTCCATTAGTGATAAGTGCGGTATTCATTACGTAAGACATGTCAATAAAATCCAATATGGCGGCGTATCCATGGAAACGAAACTTTTTTCTCAAATTTGATTGCGGATTTCAAGACTTCTTACTATGCTTGTTATATGTGTGAAATGTGGTAAAATTCAGTCCAGTAATAACCGAGATAGCTCCCCCCCCCCCCCCTAAGAAGATAGTGCATGCCATGTACACTGGCAAAGTAAAGATATTTTAACTTTCTTGCCTGATTCATCTCTTTAACCAGCTTCAGACTGTGGCTTCTTAAATGCCTGGACCTCGAATTTCAGGGAGTTAGTCAATATCGTGTCGGAAATGTTGACAAGTTGCAAAAACGCTTGATCATTATTTTGTTGAGTGCGCCGTTTCAATGCTGCAGTGTGATGGGAGAGGCAGGCTTACAGGATGGAATTTCCAACAGGATCTCCGCTTTGGCTGGCTTGTTCGATGAGTTTGATCGATCGTAGATCTTTACCCAAACAGCAATAAAGATTATAGTTATAGAGCCTATAGTTCGATCCTATCAGAGACATCGACCGATCGGATTTCTTGTTTCTTATCCTTAGAACAATAAAATTAACTGCTGTGTCGAACGCTTGGACATTTTGTGACCCAGAATCATGGCTATTGGTAGGCCTATCTGATAAATGTTAAAAATCATTGAAACGCCTTATTTAGGCACTGAAGTGGTTGCAAAAAGCAGAAACAGCACAGTCCAGGTTCAGTATAGATCCGCGGTAGTACAGTTTTTGTTTTACGGCACTTGCAACACAATAAAGTCATATAGGTGCCGAAGATTAGAGGTGCTACAAGGGAGTAACAAACACAAAAAGAAGAGGGGAGATAAAGACGATAGATCTAGACCACAGAATTCTACACTTAAGTGTAGAATTCTGTGATCTAGACGTTTGATAGGAAAGCAGAAGCAAATCACACCACAGCACCCGTCAACCACCCACGTAGTACAGGTTGAAAGGTAGCCATGCGAGTAGCTAGTCTATATAAAGCAATAGCAAGGAGAAGTCTTCACCCCCCCCCCCCCCCCCACCACACACACACACATAAACACACTATTTTTTCTAACTTTCTAACTGGCGTGAAAAACACTAGCTTCTAAAAATAGAAAAGTGCAGAGCTTCACGAAGACTGTCTATAATACCTAGTAATATAGGACATAATTTACTTTGACACACAAAAAGGACGAACGACATCGAAAATTTCTCTCGTCCCCGACTCTCCCTGTGCATTTGATAAAATAAGAGCTCGAGATTTTTACGTCATTTTTGGAGGATTTGGAATCTAAGTCCTCTGATAGTTTTAGTAGGTTTTACGGCGCTCGCAACTTCTGCTTAACGTCCAAACGGGAAATCAGGCTTACTCTGCTCACCTCTACAGCCTCAACAGCACAAAGTCTGCTTCGACTATCAAGGCACTCCGGAAATAGTAGTTCACAAGAGAGTGACAAACATACAAGAGAAGTAAAGGAAAAAAAGGACGATAGTAAAGATGAGGAAAGAAAAACCAGCAGTTTCCCCCTATATGTTGTCCCGGCACAGTACATGTATGAGTATGACATTGATAAATCAGCCCATTCACAAATCTACTGTGCGTTTTAAAAAAACATGTTAATATCCCCCTTTTGGGAATCACTCATTAAAGACACTTTAGTCAGTAGCACGGCTTCTCTCACTCTCAGCCAGCAGAGGGATTCAGCTGAGTTAAAAGTTAAAGTGACATTCTATACACTGCGTCTTGTTCCTGAGCAAAGATTCTACTCGTTTACAGAACAGTTAGGTCTTTTTGCGAGGTTGTCCTGGGAAGAAAGATTCCCCCAGACCCCTGTCAAGTTGTCTGTTTGATTTTTACAAGTTGAATCTTCTGGTGTGCAGCACAATGATGATCCCAGGAGAATGTAAAGTGAGAATTACACGTGGAGGTCATATTTGAGGTTGTAGAGGACAATGGACAGACACCCTCCCCCGCTTTCTCTTTGTGTATGTGCGTGTGTTTGTGTGTGTGTGTGTGTGTGTGTGTGTGTGTGTGTGTGTGTGTGTGTGTGTGAGTGTGTGTGTGTGTGTGTGTGTGTGTGTGTGTTTGAATGTGTTTTGGAGTATAAGTGTGCATGTGAACACATGTGCAATGTGTAAGGTTTGTACATGTACGTATGATGTACTACCTAAACATTCATGTGGGACTTTCGTATGCCCCGGTGGGAGAGAGGAACCTGCTAGAAGTTGTTAGGGGGCGGGCGGTTTTTTTTAAAGTAAAAAGAAGCACGTCGAAGCAAAAGCAAAAGATAGAAACTATAAGACAGAAGTAGGATTTAGTAGTGGTGCCCTCCAACCACTGAAGAGTAGCGTGTGAGGAGTTAGCATGTCTGAGGGCTGTCTGAGGGGGTATGTGGAAAAGGTTGAACTGGGGCCACACGATTACGACAAGACGTCGCCTCAGAACTACTGTGTCCAAAGAGCCTCTTTACTGTACACTTTGGACAAATGGTTCTGAGGCGACCAAGTACAGATTCGAGAAATGGTTTCAATCTTTCAATAACATTTATATAATAAATTGAAATAAGAAGAATGAGAAGTCAACACCAGAAAGCCTACCAACCATTTGCACATGGGAATTGGGACTTAAAAAAAAATAAACTATTAAAAAAAATGTCAGCCAAAAATATAGAGCTAATAGAAAAGTAAACGAAAATGCACAAACTTTATACAAAATGTGTATTGAGAGGGATTACATTTTTGTAGAATCTGACAATTTCTCAAAGAAGCATCTTTCAACAACTGTTACTAAAATAACGACTTCACCATCACACACTATAGCAACAGCAGAAACAACAATATCACTGATCAAATAGTTTTCTTCCCAGCATTTTACCATGTATATTACAATTGAATAATGCTGCCAGAGGACTGGATCTTCAGTATTAGTAATAACCAATTGTGAGGCATAGTGGTGAAACCGGGCACTTGTCACAATAATGCAATCAAGGAAATTGGCATACAAATGTATTTTTTAATCATATTTTCGTTTTCCGGCTTATCACCTTTTATGCTAATTTAAAAACACATTCTCGTTTGGATTTTACGGAAAAACATTGATTATTAAGGTAGAAAAAATACAAATTTGCAGTTTCCAAGGACTCTCAAGCTTTGGAAGTCACCAAATGTTGGCGGCCATTTTCTTGCTAATTAATTTTACCCCTGAAACCAGGCTACCCCCACCTCCACCTTGACTTCTTCTATTCAAGATAGATGGGTATTCTTTTACATTGACAGCTTTATTAAGACCATAGCAATAACTCCACATGCCCAAAAATTGACAAGCGCCTGATTCCACCGCAAAGACACAATTATTATCAAATGCTATGTGACATCTAGACTACAGAAAATAAGAAAAGAGAACATTTAAAACATGAGACTTCCATGGTCCACACTAACAAAGTAAAGTACAATACAATATCTGCCAATCACCTGTTACAAGAAAAAATGAATAAATTATAATCTAAAAGATCTCAATTTTGCATAAATATGTACATCATTTCAAGAAGCGAATTATCACAGATGGATTGTGTGGAATGCGTCAGTTTCAATTACGCCACATTAACAGTCAAAGCAGAATTTCCCCCCAAAAAACAGATTTAATTTTAAATAAGCTTAGATGTTTCGAAACTACAACATATTTTTCAAAGGAAAAAAATGCCTCAGAAAATAGAGCAATGGGACAAGGACTCTCAATAGAGATCTTTTGTTTTAGTAGAGGTTTTTCGGCACTCGCAACTGCATAAGGTCATACGAGCGCCAAGGGGTGGACGTCAACAAAGAAATCTTTACAGGGAATCAGGCTTACTCTTCTCACCTCTCTATCTTCAACAGCACAAAGTCTGCTTCGGCACCCCGGAAATAGCAGGTCACAAGAATTTGACAAACATACAAAAATAGTACAGGAAAATGACAACAGTAATAGTAAGGATTAGGAAAGAAAAAGCAGCAGTTCCCTGTTCCAGTTCAGGCACAGTTATGAGCATGACATTGTTGAATTAGCCCATTTACAATTCTACTGAGCATAAGAACATGTTAATGACCCCCCTTTGGGAATGGCCTAAAGCCACTTCAGCCAGAGGCACCGCCAAGGGGGGGGGGGGGGGGGGGGGGGATAGAGGTCTACTTCAGGCCCTAATTCTTAATTAAATAAGTTAAATTGGTCTCCTTTGTGCTGTCGTTGAGGCTAGAGAGGTGAGCAGAGTAAGCCTGATTCCCCGTTCGAATGAACTTCTTTCCTGACATCCACCCCTTGGCGCTCATATGACCGTATGCAGTGGCGAGGGCCGTAAATGCTTACTAACTAAAACAAACAAAATTGGTCTCCCACTCATGACATCATAGCTACCTACTCTGTTGACCCCACGGAGAGTGAGCACCCCGGTGTGCGAGGTAGGTCAAGTAAGTTCCGAATAGAGGGCTCAAGTTGACCTATGCCAGACTAAACTCTCTAATGAGCACCAAGAGAATGACAAAGTAATTTAAACTTTTCAACAAGGCATCCTCAAGATACCCAACAAAATATTCAAAAGTTAAATATCTTAAAATATAGACTGAGCTTCATTGAACTTTAAAGAGAAATGATTTAAATGTAAAGACAAAATAACAAAAAACATTTAAATATCGTAGTGAGAAATGTTCAAACAGAAATCAAATTTACTTCAAGTGTTGGAAAAATATTCTTTTGTAGGACTTTACAGAGATCAAAACCTTTACTTATGGATACAGATATCAGAGCAAAAAGAACACAGTTTCGATATAAAGCCAAAGAAGCGACTGAGATATACTTGATTCTAACCACAAAAAAAAATTGTTAGTTTTCTTTTTCATAGGATCTCCATACTGAATGCTGATAGGCAAACATAGAAATCATCTCTTAGGAAAAAAAAATACTGTTGTAAGTCAAGAGAAGACTGCATGACTCTAGGATATATTTCCACGATCAGTTTAGTTTTAGTAAGTGTTTTACGGCACTTGCAACACAATAAGGTGATATAAGTGCCTGAAGATTAGAGGTGTTACAAGAGAGTAACAAACATAAAAAAGAAGGAGGGGAGATAAAGAAGATGCTTGATAGAAAAGAAGAAGCAAACCACACCAGAGCACCCGCCAACCACCCACTTTCCATGATCATAAGAACATGGTATAGTAGAAAAAAAAAAAGGCTAAACCCTTAAATCAATTGTAATGAATCAATCTTCATCTGAAGAAATCGAGAGGAAATTAAAAAACAGAATAAAACAAACAGTTTTAGGTTACTCCTGAAAAGCACATCCACTTCAGACATACACCAAAATATTTTTATAAAAATGGTAAAGGTGTATTTCTGTCCTCGTCGAAACAATTTTGAACATTTAGGAGGTGGGCTTCTGGCAGGGCCAACCTGGACTGAGAGGGATACAACATCCCAGCAGAAAGACTGAGATACTTGATAAGAATTCTCTCCACTCGGGAATCGAACTAAGGTCAACAACGTACAGCCGTCCGTATACACCAAACTAATACATCACAGTCACATGCTCAAAATAATTTATAGTCTGATAAACTTTCTGGTACTAACAGTACAACATTTGCATATGTGTATATATATATCTATATATATATTATATATATTGACTATATGAATATCATTCCCCACTTGTGATTATTTTTCCAGCTGTGACAGGGAGACATTGTCTTACGATACTCCAATCACATAAATTATTCCCTGCAGTCTGTCAGCATTAAAATTTTGGCAAGTAATCCATGCTTAGCATTATGCGAAAACATGATACATCATTTTCTTTGACAAAGGAAATAATAGGTTTAATCCCCTTTCACAGCACAATAAATATTATTCAAAGAGGTAGAACCTCCAAAACCAATTACATTTACCATACATCACCAATGGGACAAATGAGTAAACTTTGAGTCTTTTACAGACAACATCAAAGTCAGGAATTGATACCAAAAAAACGGTACACGTGGGGATATGAGTATACCGCATCAATGACTTACATACTAAGGTAATCGTGTTTGTTCATACATAGAGACAACATCGGAAAATTATAATTGCCTCATATTGCCAATTTTGTTATTGATCAGGGAGTTTACAATAAAATGAGGATGTACATGTACAGGAAATTTGATTTTTAGGTACTCATTGTCTGTATCTGCATTACTGAACATTATTCTTTTTTAAAATGGAAAAATATAAACCAACCCCCCCCCCCCCCCTCCCCAAACACGTCTGTGTTAAGACAAAAAGAATCTTTTCTTACAGTATATTGCTAAAACTGATCCTACTCAAGATATTGCAGTTTGTTAATAAGTAATACAAAATTCCAGCCAATTACATGAAATGACAAAGCAAACTAAAATGAAAAGCAACTTGAATTGATAACAGGAAACAAGAGAATCCAAGTAAATGTCAGAGAGAAATGATTGAAAGACGAGACACAACATTAGGAATTAACAGCGCAAGTCTTCCTTTTCAGCAGTTGTGCGAAGAGAGCTTTCACCTCTCATCAGTACTACAAAGGAGTTAGGACAGACAGATAGAGAGAAGAAAACTGCAGAAGAGCCTTCCAACCTTCTGAAGTCCTCAAAACCAAGCCATGAAAAAAAAACCCCATTAGCCAACATAACAAATCACTGTCTTATCATTATTAGATTTAAAATCTTTGAGTGAAATAATGGAATATTAATTCTAAATCAATACTCTGATATAGCGATACAAAATACTCAGTTCTTAAAGACAAGTATATGACCCAAAACCAAGATATATATAAATACATATATATATACAAACACAAAAGTGGAAAACATTAAAATGCTCAAAGTATATCATAATTAACCAAATGCCAAGGGCTTGGTAAAGTTATATCCTGGAAAGAGACAAATTATGGCATTGTACTTGTACAGAGCTACGCAACAAATTATGTCGTAACCAGAGCTACAGGAACTAAAGTTAAAGCAATGATGAAAGTAAATTTGTTTTGTTTTAGTAAAAGTATTCCAGGGCACTTGCAACACAAATAGGTCATTATATCATAAGTGCTGAGGGGATTGGAGGTGTTACTACTTAAAAGTAACAAACAAAGAAAAGAAGGAGAGATAAGGGCAATAGATGTTTGACAGGAAAGAAGGAACAAACCACACCATAGCACCCACCAACCATTCAGGAAGGAAGTAGCACACCAAAGCAAGTTTTTGACATTCTGCTCTTGCCTTCAATATTCTGTAAAAAAGAACATCACAATGCAAAAACAATAGGGGGAGTCAATAGCCCCCCCCCCCTCCCCCCGCATAATAATACAAAGAATACAAAGAAACACTGAAATACAAATTGCAAAAAAAAAGCAAAAATATCAGAAATGCAATGGCAAATGGGGGCCTAATGCAAGCCCAAATGCAAAACATGAAAAAGGAAGTATACCGAGGAAACCTCGTTAGACCTGATAAATCACCAAATTCATGGATAACCCAAAAATAGATCAAGATTCACTGCTCAGCTGGATAAAGTCAGTTCCTCATTATTTAAAGAATATCTAGAGAGGGTACCTCAAAACAATGAACCCCCCCCCCTCCAACTAAATCAACATAGACACTTCCACAGACAAAATACAGCAATGGGTGGCCAACACATCTATTATAAAAGAAAAAAATAACAACCACTGTATAATACAAATTGGTTTTGAGGTGTATCATAAAAGACATATAATTTTCTGAAAATCAGATTTGTGTAGACACTGTAAAATTATGGCAAGTATCATAATTACACCATCATTCTATTGCAGAAAGGATAACAAAGTATGCGTATGGTAAAGCCGATCTGAATAGGATAATAACAAAAACCTGAATGAATTTTCAGCTGATAAAACATATAAAGAAACATTTTCAGAGGGAGAAAAATCTATAATAATTATATCCCCAAAATTCTAAATCAAGTGTGATAACAAAAGGCAGAAACAAAATATGTAAAAGTTACTAAAAGGGGCATGTAAGTCCAGAGGTAAGTGATCATCGCTCGCACAAACAGCAAACATACATCCTCTCTTGACACAAATAAACTCAAAATAAATTGGCTCATCATATTGTATACATTACATCAAATTTGGTAACCTTTAGTAGAAAACAACTCAGCATACCCTGGACTGCTAATAATTTCACACACTTTTCTGCTTCAATATCACTTTCTTAATCACACATACTTCATCTCCATCTTCCTCTCTGATTTGCCACAAATTCCTTTGGAAAGTGAAGTAGTTTTTGGTTACAAATGAGACAAAACGATAATCACATGCAAACCAACATAGTGAGGGAGGATGAAATTTATCGAAATACTGATTGTACTCAAAGAAATTTTAAAACATATACATATATATATGCATAGTACAGTCAAACCTGTGTAAGACGGCCACCCACTGTCAAGGAGAAAAGTGGCCGCATAAGACAGGTGGCCGTCTTAGGCAGGACTGATCAAGATAAAGAAAACAAACCATTCCCATCTGAGGCCCCAATCGAAAGTAGCCCCATTGTTGTTGTCTTTGTTGGTGTCGTTGCTGTTGGTTTGTATTTCGTTTGTAATTTTTATTTTGTCGCTGATTTTGCACAATAGTGACAATGAAACGAAATGTATCAGACAAGGAAGACCGAGTGCCATATTAAAACAAACACATGGGTCGCCACCACTTGGAGAACGAGGGACGCTTCTGTAACAAGTTCATGTTGACGTCCTTTGTTACTTTGTTACAGACTGGGTAAACAGTAACCACTCATCTCACTTACGATTTGTGTATGAGTTCTGGGCGGGGCTTATGGGTTATGAGGGATCACACGCTAACTCACCTGCAGCTGAAAATTGGCAGCTATTGGTCAACAGTGGGAGGGGCCTACGCAACATGATCGGTTGGAGGGACTACCTAACAACAACGACAGGTGATTGAATTAAGACGGCTCGCCCACAACGCCAGGGGCCAATGCACAATTTATGACAAAACGTAATGGATTCACTAAGGTGACCGTCTTAGACAGGTATTATTGCTTAGTATTATAGGGGTTGTGTGTTAAATTTTTGTGGCCGCGGCCGCGTTGGACAGGTGCCCGTTTTACACAGTTAAATTATATAGAAAAAATGCAAGGGGGGAAATGGAAAGTGGCCATTTGTACAGGTGGTCGTCTTATAGAGGTGGCCGTCAGGGCAGGTTCGACTGTACTATGTTTTCGTACACACATGTTCATTAATTTTTAAGGTGTGATATTTTTATTAATGTAATGCGCATTGAGCATTTTTGAGAAAATGGAAATGCACAGCAGAAATGCTATTTAATTACTATTTATTATTACTCAAAGAAGTAGCCACCCCTCCCTCCCACTTTCATAACCCCTTTCTTTTTTTTTTCTTCCTTATTTGCTTTCCATTTAATTGAGCCTTCTCCCGACAGTGATAGATGCAATCAACCTAATGGCAAGCCTGAGCTGGCAGTGGCATTGGTAGTCTAGCCTCTACCTCAGAATTACAAAGTTTTCTCCGACATATTTGGCCGTTTTGAGTTACTTAGACCACGAGGTCAGAAACCAAATGTTCTATCTGCTCTGTCCAAATTGTAAGATTTCTTGAAGTCGCTACCAAGATATTCAAAGAATTACATTCGAAAAAGATTGACTTAATGTGAAACTCAAAATCTTTGACATCAAATTTCTCAAAATTAGGCACTGAGCGAATAGAACTTTGTAATTCTGAGGAAGCGTGGTGGTTAGGCTATTGGAAACGTAATCGTGAGATTGCCGGTTCAGGGGGTTTGAGGTTTAGGTCAATCAAATGTTATGTCCTTGGACCATTTTTTCCCCATTTGGCTTGTTCATGTTATCAGAGACGGATGTTAAATTCGCAGGTCCTGTCTTATAAAAGTCTTCAAAGTGTTGCACAGGGGAGTTAAATCTTTGCAATACTGAGCTGGCCCAGCTTTTATCACTTTCCACCCACGCAGCGTGCAGAGGGCACAACACTTGTCCCCACGGCCCAGGATACAGATGCGGTACATCAGTACTACACCTGCGTCTCGGCAAAAAGTACTCCAACTAAAATGAAATTTTCAGCTTTTTTGAGAAAAATTAAAGTAACGATCACATGTTCACCAAAAAGGGAATTAGAATCAGAACTGAAAACATTAGATCAAGCTCATTCATTACCCGAGTTCTCATCATGGCATGAGAGTAAAGCAGCACTCATGCTAGGTGTACTCGACATTTTTAAAAACAAATTTACTCGAATTGTTGTATACAAACTGATTTTCGACCTCAAAGGCTACACAAACCAATCAGAAAGGAAATTTAACTTAAAAAAGTGCGCATGCCAAAAAGGAGATCATTGCTGCAACGTTTTTGTAGCTACATCACAGCATCACCAATCACCGTCCCGTGGGGGCAAGGTGTTAAGTGCAAAGTAGAGCATGCTGCAGACAATGAACAATGAAATGTATTCATTACACTGTATTTAAATCAGTCTTCTCTCAGTCGTTCAGTTTTCTTTTTTTCCAACAGCATATTGAGTACTTTCAAGATATGAACTTAACAGAATTTTTCCTCTTTAAAACAACAATTCTGTGGTCATTCCCCTTGTTGAAATGCTCTGCTCTACTAAACTTTCAAAATTGAAAATGTTTCACAACACATACTGAGTTGAATGCAAGGGACAAATTCAAAATTAATCTTTGGCATCTTGAGTAAAAATATGAAACAGAATCTTTCACAACAGCGTATGGCTGCCTGAAAAGCAAATAACATTATGCTGTAGTTGGAAAGTCGGTGGATTGTATATACAAAAAAAGTTGCACTGTGGCTTAAATAATATACAGGTGGTTAGCCTTGAAGCTTACTTTTGCAAGAGAGCACAGAAGAAAAAGAAATGCAAAAAAAATTTGTAAAAAAAAAAAAAGTTAACTGCATTAATTGCGTAGGAATCAAATGTAACTGGTCTTTTTCGTAGCAGATGTAGCTTGAGGGTAACATACATGAACCTCTTCTGGCCATTAACTTTTGAAACACAAATGACAACTCTAAATGATTAACAAACATTAATCCTGAAAAAGTTAACAAAATCTGAAAATGTCATCTAATTTCCAAGACACCCAAAAACAGAGTATATCATTAAGTATCAGCTCGGAAAATCACTCAGCTGCAATTCGACTCACATGGACACGTTGCAATCAACTAGATTTCTTTTTTAGCCACAAAAACCAATGTAACATCCAGGAGTACACTATGACACTGTGAGCAAATTTACCCCCCCCCCAGAACATACAGGAATTAACAACAAAACT
Organism: Aplysia californica; assembly: GCF_000002075.1. Lineage (NCBI taxonomy): Eukaryota > Metazoa > Mollusca > Gastropoda > Aplysiida > Aplysiidae > Aplysia > Aplysia californica. The sequence continues at coordinate 1,405,423 of NW_004797328.1, read as the reverse complement.
GGAAACATTAATTAAATCAACAGTGTAAGGAACCAAAGGAACAACCTGATCATTCATTTCTTCAATAATGCTGTAGAATCCTCTTATCAACCACCAGACATCATAAAAGGGAGCAGGTCATTAGACCAATTGACTATAGCACCTTGGTTATGGTAGATTCAGGTACACATATGTATCGTTTCCCTGCTTCATTGCATACATCAAATGAATAGAAAAAAAACAAAAACAGAGGGGCGCAACCGTGCCATGACTTTTCTACAAAGCGCTCACCACTGGTATAAATTGAAACTATTCTTAGACCTTATAGCCTAAAACACAACAAGTGTGAGCAGATTTTAAAAATATTATCTTGCAAGAAGTGTAAAATCATAATCCCTTTCAAAATGAAATGCCAATTGGCCCCTCTAAAAACTGAGAAGCAGGCACGGGAAAGTAATTAAATATTACTGAACTAGGACCCTTTGGTCAAACTGCAAGATCACAACTTAAATTATATACTTCTCGAAATATCTGATGGTAACCAAACACTAAAGAGATGCTAAAAAATAGCTGTAAAAAAAAAGTTGGTTGAAAGTCCTGATGTCTTATGCCCCAGTCATGTGCAGGATACTGAACTCTCAATGGAAGAAAGGGAAATATTCATTAACAATGGGGCCTAGTTGTTTGAACAAACCATAGAGTCAGTAATGTCCACAGTAGACTACTACAAGAATGAGTAAAAAGAAATCGATAGTCCAGAGAAATTCATAAGCTTAACAAGGCTCGAAAGCAGTTTTAAATACAGGGCGAGGAATAAAATAACTTTCAGTGTTCACTCGTTCCACACCATTCTTTAAAATAAATAAAAATGGTTTTTGCCTTAGTATTTATTTTTTCAACAATCTCTAGATCTACGAGGGCTGTCCCACGGAAAACCGGAATTTGGCTGTAATTTGAAAACTATTCAATAATTTCACATTCTGTAAACGCACACTTGTAAAACAATCATTTACAAATTTCCCGATTGAGCACCATGAGCATCGCACAAACCAAACGAGCACAGCAGTTCTCAAAAGATGGCTACCCCCTTGGAAAATTGGTCGAGGGTAGAAGTGAGGTCTGTCATTCGGTTTCTGACCGCAAAAGGTCTCAAACCTCTAAAAATACACACTGAAATAAAGTCAGTTTATGGGGAGAAAGTAATGGCAAAGTTACAGGTATATGAGTGATGTAGTAAGTTCAAAGCCGGGCACTCCGATATCAATGACAAAGTTTACCCATGATCTTGTTTTTCTGCCAAGACTAAGGACAACAAGAGTCGCGTTAACGAACTTATTCAAACAGACAGGCGCCTAAAAATTCGCGAAATTTGCGAGTCGCTAAACATTTCAAAGTCGACTGTCTATAGGATAGAGTTTGATGAGCTGCACTATTGAAAAGTCTCTGCTTGATGGGTTGGGGCCGTTTTGCAGCATGGCAACACAACGCCACACACCGCAAACATCACGAAAGACTGGTTCCAAAGGTTCGGTTAGGAATTTCTACTACACCCCCCTCACAATCCTGACTTGGCCCTGTCAGATTATCACCTTTTTGAACCAAAGAAACGCCATATTTCTGGACAGCGATTCACTGACGACGAAGACCTCGTGGAAGCCGTGAACGATTGGTTGAAATCCCTTGACGAAAGATTCTTCAGGGAGGGTATCTTCTCCCAGATCCAGCGATCGGAAAAATGTGTCCAGCGGGATGGTGATTACATTGAGAAATAAAGCACATGTTGAGGTATGATGTGTTACAGTTTTATTATAATAGGACAAAGATTTTTGCTTTTACAGACCTTTTCCTGTTTTCCGTGGGACAGCCCTCTTAGTTAAAAACAAGCAATATGCTGTGTCATACATTTTGTCGCCTCAAAGCTATTTCATCCAATGTGCCTCTTTACTTAAGTACACTTTGGACAAAATAGTTCTGAGGCTACGATTTGTGAAATAAAAAGAAAGTTTAAGGTCTGAATTTTAGAAACTAAAAGTTTTAATAATCATACCAAAAATATCTAGTAACGATATTTGCCCCCCACATACTACTTTTGAATTTCTACCATGGGCAAGATGTCACAGGTCACAACCTTTAATCAACAGTTGCTCACTTGTTATAGGAGACAGATAAGTAAAACTTATACCAATAGAAAGAGAAATGAAGAGATGAATTTATCCATTGACAAGACCTGATTAAATCAAGCTCTAACAATGTAAACAGCTTGAAAGTACTGAGACTGCACGAGCACTCTGATTCTACAGGTTGGCCCTGTCTTGCATGTGTGTGAGAGAGACAACACCCCTCAGTTTGTTTTCTTGGTAACAGAGCTCAGGCTACCCATCAAACTATATATCAATAGAAATAGAAAGATGGTTTTATTCGAAAACAAAGCTCGGGAAGAACAAGCCATAATGATAGTAAACAAGATTAGTATAAATACTGAGACTGAACAAGCGTTAGGAGTCAACGAAACACACAGTATAGTCTCTGAAAGGGATGTTTACACCACAATAGGCTGCGGATTATCAAGACATAAGAGATATAATATGTCTACAGCACAGTCAAGAGGTTAAAAAAAAAAGTAAAGACCTCATTCAAAAATCTTTAATATTTACCACATTGCCACAAACTGATGGAACATCATCTTCACTATTGCAAGAGTTAATATTTTGTTCTGTATGTGGTATGAGACATGTATTTACTAATGTCCTGTCTACCTGAATCTAAAAATCGAGCTGGCTATATTCCCAAGGCAAACAAAAAATAAAAGTCCATCTGCGAGGCTCAATATCAATATCAAATCATTCCAAAACTAAAAAATTATCTACATGTAGTCCCTTAAACAAATATTAATACCTCAAACAAGGTGATACTTAAATTCAGAATATGCAGAGGAGAGGCAAATATTAAGACATTGTTAAATAATGTAGCCAACTATATTTGAATATCGTAGAACAAATATCAGAAAGTAACTGGATTTTTAAAAAAGTTCCACCCAGATACAACATGCAATATGAGATCCTCACTTTCAAACACATTTAAACAAATCTGGATATGATATAGACTTGATAAAAATAAATGTCAACATTTTGATTTGAAATATACAACAAAATTAACAAATCTGGCTATTAATTTAGATAACAGAATTTTCGAGATGCTTTACATCAAAGTACAATCTGAATGCCGCACATCACGTTACAACTTTGACTGTGCTAAAGACCTACACCGGGACAAGGCTTTGTCTTTTGATGTTTCTAAAGTGTTGGCAACAAGACGGCACACCTGAGCCATGTGATCGACAACATGAAAAGGAACAAACTTGTTGACGGGCAAGTACACAACATGACTGATGAGGTGTTTAGCATTGTGTGGATACCTCTCGGAAGCCGTCACAAACTGGCCGGACATAAGATTGGGTCCCAGATCACTGTCGGGGTCATCTGGTTCCACAATGTTGAGCTGTGTGGCCCCGCGGTATGAGTCGATCCCAAAGACACCGAGGCACTTGACAAAGAGATCTGGGTCTTCCTGAAACAGAAAAGATTTACAAAATAATTATTAGAAAAAAAAAAAAAAAAAAATGTCATAGCAATTTTACCATTTGTCTCTACGCAAATCATATCATATCAAACTTGATCTTTATTTTTCTTTTTTTACTTACTATTTATTATATAAGAATGTCATGCCCATACTTACAGCCTGCTTTGTACTTGGTGTTATTTTCTTTAAAAGACCTCAAGCTAATAAGTCACCACACTTTATGACGAAGGAAGAAAAAAAACAAGACAGAAGTAAATGTAAAATTTCCGCTTTGCCTTCTGTCACCTTTCAGGAAAAAACAGAGAATGAGTAACTACAGAATGGAAGAAAAAAGCACATACGGCACACATTCTACACAGAGTTGAACCTGCTCGGATGGCCTCCTGTCAACAACAACTGTCTGTAACTGTACAAATGACCATTCCTCCCCCTACCCCCACCCTTTTTAAAATTAAAAGGCACTATCCAAGACGGCTACCTGTGGGTGGTCATCTTAGACAATTTCCAATTAACAATCTGATCTCATGACATGAGGGAGTTTAGTATATTTACCACTGCCTTTAACAATCTCAAGACATGAGTGAGTTTATTATATAACTACAATTTATCATAATAAGCAATTTAGGTATGTGTGTGCACGATGAAATGCACAAAAACAACAAAAGCAATAACAACAAAGTTTTTCACTTTTTAGAAAAACACTAGAAAGAGTAAAAACACACTTCAAAAACAGTGACGTACAAACTGATATAATGCATCTACTTACTGCAATGATGGGAAACAGCCAATAGTTGTTTACTTTCACTTTAGTCCCTACCACTGTCAATTCAGAGTCAAGTTTTGATAGAAAATAATCTGACTTAATCCGCTGTAGATCAAAGTCTGAGGTGTTGAAAGACTGATGTCTCCAAGCCATTACTGCCAATAGGGCAGTGCTGGGCTGGGTGCGAATGTTTGCTATAAGGTTGTCTGGAAATCCACGGATAAATTTTACAAACGTATCTTTCCAGTCCTTGCCCAACTGCCTGGAAATCTGTAACATGTGAGGGAACGGCCATACTTGAACCATGCTGTACAGCACAGAATATTTCATGAGTTTCTTTAAATACATAGCTCCGCTTTGGACAGGATATTCAGAATGCAGGTCACGCATTTTGTTGTAATTGTCATAGTCCTTCACTTTGGCAATACCACCCCCAAACGATGTGCAGAATTTGATGACGCCAAAACTGAAGAGAGTTAAGTCTGACTGAGGGTGGCCCGTCCTATAAAAGCCACAGAAGCCTTCAGCGCAGTCTTCAATCAGCAAGAGTTGGTACTTTTGGGCTAGAGCAGCGAAAGGATCCATGTCTATTAAGCGGCCATACAGATGAGCCACCACAATGGCGACTGTTTTGGATGTGATCAGCTTTTCCATCAAGGCAACTTTGGGTTCCAGAGTATCCAGATTGATGTCTACAGGAACTATTTTGAGCTTGTGATGCCGTACAATGAAGGGCATGTCCTGAAACAGAAATAATAAATTCTAAAACAAACCAGTTAAAAGGTGTCTAACAACTAGAGGGAAGAAAAAAGGAAACTAAGACATTTAAAAAAGATGAAGCAGTAAACCACAAAGATAATTGAAATACTTTTTGAAGAACAACCTTACTGTGCTGGCCAATAATTTTTAAAGTATGATAAAGTTTGCTAAATAAATACATAAAGTATTATATTACTTCCAAGTCATGAATTTCCTTGACAGAAAATAAGACTAAGGTGATGACCTTTCTTGCTCAATATTATAATTCATTTCTTCAAAATTTAAAAACATAAAGAATGTAAAACTTCATCCTTTTTTTTTCTCTACTATGGGAATGAAATCAGGAAGAGACCTAACTGCAGGTGTCTGTGTTGTTTATCCAAAACCTTTCCATCAAGTTTATGCAAAAACATAGGAAGCAACTCTCAGGGCTCAAAGATAGTTTGAACAAAATGAGTTGGGTGAAGTGAATGAAACCTCTTCACAAAAAAAAATAGACTGTGAGATGGAAAGAGAAGATTATTTACAAAGTTCTTGCTGGAGTAGCAGATATTGAGGTACAGAAAAGGGGGAAGACATGGAATACCATCAAGAGGCTAACCCAAGATAGAGAAGGGTAGAAAGTGTTTGTCCGTTGCCTATACCCTGGTGCAGGGTGAGAAAAGCAATGATGATGATGATGCTGAAGTAGACACTGCAAAGTGAGACAATGTGTGGAAAGGATTTAAAACTTAGATGGTGGTATCAGACAAATTCAAATTATACTAATGCACTATCAATAAAAGCTATCACAGAGAAGGAAAGATACCAACTGGAATGTTGACGGCTGACATGATAACTTCTGAGCCCTCAGGAAAGGTCTTGATTCTGAGGAACAGGTCAAAAGCTGCCCTGACGCAAAGACAAGGCAGAATATGGTGTGGATTTGATTCTGAGGTCCACAGTTTCTTCAGTCGTGATATGTGTGCTTTCCTTGCGCTCTGACAATGTGGTCGACTGGCCTGCCGTACAGCAAAGGCAAGATCAGAGGCACAGCTGTCTGTAAACATAGAAAAGAAATCACAGGCTAAGATAATGTTCATATAGTATCATTGTTTGACACAACTTCATTAATCACAGGTATTTACAGTGTAACAAATTTTAACTTCTTACTCTGCAATATTTTCTTAAGCAGACAAGCAGTGAACTAATTTCTATTTAATCATATTAGAAGTCAATAATGCACAGTAATACCAAATGAAAAGAAATATTTGATATGAAAAAAAGAAACCCAAACATAACAAGAGTAGGCTTATAAATATACTGCTCTTCAGGTCTCACCAATTATAACAGCACTGTATGGCACTATTGGAAAGGCCATTCTTGGAGATTCAGTTGGATGATTTTCTTTTAATGTTTTGCACCAAATCGATTCCCAAACACTTTGTCCATCAGTAATACACCTTTACCGGTGTCACTGCAAGTGGTGCATGAAATAATCACATTCTGAGGATTGAAAATAAAACAGTTGTTAAGAAAAACAGTACTTCAAAAGAAATGAAATATGAGGATATAATTCTGCATAAACAAAGCTGTTCCACACACAAAACCTAAAAAAATCCATTAGCAGTCATAAAGCAACTGTTCATTAAAAATTTTTACAACTCAAACTTGCTCCATTCACAGAATAAACAAACTTTCTTCTTTTTGACAACAAACAAAATGTGATTGCCAGATTCATTTGTACTTGCATTGACATTAGAATTGTAAAAATGCATAGAGTGATATTTTGCTTTTTTCTACAGTTTTGTTCTTTTAGATACATGGCTCATCAAATTTTTTAAAAACATACTGTACAATGAGGAAACAGCTACCACCACACAAAGTGAAAAACATGTTTGCACTTGCTCCTCATAATATTTCCAACAGCTTCATATTTCTGTCCTCCATAAGCCAAGCCATAGAAATAGAAAACAGCTAATCAGCGTGATAACAGACATATTTCACCTAGAACAGAGATAAGGGAGTCAACTTTCAAGCTTCACTGGGAGAATGTTCAGAGGTAATCAGAAAGCAGGTGTCAGCGTCCAACCAATCAGAAAAGATGGAAAAAAGAAAGGCGAGTTCATCTCCATTTCCTGCTCCTTCTAATTTCTAATAAACTTTGAACCATATATTTTTTTCTCTTTTATCTCAAATTTCTTGACCCTGTCAGTCATAATTATCTCTTTGCATCATATTATACACACATCTACATGGTGGGGAACCTTCTTATCCACCCAGTCGTGGAAGCCTAGTTTTTCAGCATCACTTTTTAATTCGTGGCCTAGAGGTAAGGCTCTTGGACTCGCAACCGTAAAGTTGTGGGTTCGAATCTCATTAGGGGGACTGACGTTGTGTTCTTGGGAAAGGCACTTTACACAAATTTTCCTCACTTCACTCAGTGGGAATGGGTACCCAGCAAAAGACAGCGAAAGATCTTGTCAGCTTGTTAGTGTTTGAGCGCTTAATAAAATCAGCTGCTTGCACTGTATGTTTCCCGGGAAGCTGAGAATGTGTCTAAATGTTCTATGGTCTGCTGGGGTAACAATATAGCGTAAAGTGCACAGAGCGGGGGTATGCACAATACAAATCCTATTTATTTATTATTTTTTATTACAATTATTATTAAAATCCTTAATATGGACAAAGTATCTGATCTAGTGACATCAGTTTAAAGTACTAAGCCTTCCCTACTAGGCCACAAAAGAAAGGCTCAAAAAGTGAATGGACAAAGGAATAGGTAGGTAGATAAACAGCATGCCATTGTTGTAAGTGAATTGGTGGATGTGGTGGTATTTACATAGGTAGGTAGGCAGGTAGGTAGGAAGGTAGGTATGCTGGTAGCTAGTAAGGGAGGTGTGTATGTGTGTATGGGTAGCTAGCTAAGAAAGTAGGTAAGGGAAGGATAAGAAAAGGAAAATAGGTTGTGCATAATTAGCTGGAGAAGTAAGAGGGAAGAAGGGCAGGTAGGCGCTTATATTGGCAGGCAGATGGGAGGCTGACATCCACTTTGCACTGGGCGTGTGAGCTTCATCATTGGTTTCACAGTTAATTTTGACTTCTTGACAGCTAATGGCAATCCTTATTTCAGTCAAACCTGTCTATGACAGTCTCTCACACATGAAAATGAAATGAGATACATGATGTAAACAAATCCTTTAAAAGCAGTTGAGATGGATCGGTCATACGTTCCAAAAGCCAACAGCCAGTATCACAACGCAAGCCCTAAGATGGAATCGACAACCAAAAAGGAAGCAAGGCCAACCAAAAACCAAAGAACATCCCAATATTATAGAGGTGTGGCAGAGGACATGAGGAGGTTGTGGCATGTATGTGCAGAGGACAGCTGAAGAAACTGGTTCAGGATCGGGATTCGTGGAGAGCTCAACGGCCAATTTAATCTCCCAGACTGTACCACAGACCTAAGTAAGTAAGGAAGTACAGGTAAACTACGAACATCTATGCTCATAAAAAAAACTTTTTACAAAGAGGGTGGGGGTATAAAGCGGAGATGAAAGCGGTGCGACAGAACAGGAATAGAGAAAGGGACAGGAGAAGAAAAGAGAACATTTTAGAGATGAAAATTTTTCGTCACTATGGAATGAGAGGCGAAAACCGTAAATCAAGACCATGAGAGCTCTCCCCCCCCCCCCATTCCCACATATTGCTGTTTACTTTAAGTGGTTTTCCTCGATACAGTTTCAGAACTATAAACATAATAATAGGCCTACGTGGAATTGATAATTATAAATTAAATAACAGCTACTATACATTATAAAGACAATCTGAAAATAAGAAAATGTGAACTCCCACTGAATTAAGGATGGTTGGCAGCTTCCCAGTGTCTTATCACCCTGTCATGTGAAACAAAGTTACAAAGCCACACACTCACCACTCGCAGCACATGGGAAAAGTGGGTAAGAAAACTTGATTTAGTGGGGTCCTTGGCCTATTAATAAGTGTGTTGTGTGACAGTGGCAAAGTTCTAATAGACAACTGCAATGAGAGAGAAAAAAAAGAAAGTTCAGAAGGAGAAAAAGACAGTCAGCTGGGAGGAATGATGAAACAGCCTAAAATCCCTACCCTTATTCGCGTTAAATACGTCTGCTTGAATATTTGATTATTGTAAGGGAAGTTGGAATTATTATGCACCTAATCCTAATAATAAAATAGAGTACAAACAGCTGGGCAATTTGAATAATGAATAGGCCTAGAATCTAACACTGACAGTGTAATATCATTTAAATACGAAACTTTATTTAAAATATAAAATAACTCAAAATTTCTTTTGTTATATATATAGAGGAATTTTGGGAGGACTTCCGTAACAAGTGACCACCCCAGCAAACACAATATTTAGGAGACCTTACCCTAACCCTGATCCAAACCTTACCCCTACCCCAAACTCTGTTTCTTAGTGGCAGTGGTCGCTCCTTACGAAATTTCGAGTTAAAAAGCTTCATATATCCATATTATTACACAAAATCATCTGGAGTTTCAGTTGACAATCTTGATTCTCAGACAGTGAATAGTGATGGAAAATAAGTGAATGCTCACAACAATACCATTTGGTCATTATCTACCTCGACTAATCTACTTGTACATTATACGGTGCTGTTGGCCTTTACGTGTAGTGTAAATCAAGCAGAATCTAATGGCAGCGTCAATGATGGGGGGTGAGAGTAACAGTAGATGTACATCGAGTTTCTTTTTAGTAACGTTCATTAACAAATCAAGCTGGTAATAAAAGTCCTGCATTTTATCAATGTATGCCAATGCCTTCATGATTCTAGCTAAGACGTGTGTATTTTTCTTTGTTTGTTTTTCAGCCTTCCCACACCCAACTCCGAAAGCGCTTCCTCGTCAGAAAGCCCAAGGCTTTCGAAGGGGACCTCAAATACTTGTTCCGTAATCTGATCTTGCTGTTTCTATTTTTTAAAGTCATTGGTTTGATGGAAAAAGTCCTAATATTTATGATCCAACAGAATGAATTATAATTATTGTACATTGTACTTTAATTTAACATACTTTTTTCCCGTTGTTGTCGTTTTTTTTTAACTTTCGCTTTTGGAGAAATAGATCTATATTTGGGCAAAGATTTCCATCCAGCTAAAATTGTAGATTAGTGAGCTGTCCTGTGATACTTGTATTATTATTACGGACCGCACATTTCTATTTTGGCTTGAAAACGAAATTTCTAAAAAGAAAAATATAACGCACTTTTAGTGGCTTAAAAATTATTCGTAGCCTAATTAGTTTTGCTTCACAACTTAATTATTATTTCAACATTTGAATTGTAATTAAATACAATCGTACCAGCACAGTATCCACTCCAGCAACACATTACACCACAAGTGGTACTTCCGCTATAATCCGCAGAATTACTGTTTCCTACAATTTAAGGAGGTTATACACTAGCATAAGGTACTTGGCTTCCTACCACCCGGCCAATAATGAAGGCGGCAATTCGTCTGTTCATCTCTCACCACAGAATTCTACACTTAGTTCTCTCACTCACAACTCGCAGGTGACCGTGCCATTGGTGAGCAGAGATGAAAATGACTCGAGTCGCTACTATCTCAGTGGACTGCTACGTGCCACAATCTGCCGTTCTGCGGCGGTCACATGTAAATGGGTGCAATAAAGCGAATTAAACATTATTTTTCCTCAAACCCCCCTTTTTCCCTCTATATTTCTTTGTTCGAGTAGCGAAATAAC
>NW_004797328.1:1391564-1393731 GCF_000002075.1 Aplysia californica | reverse complement strand
AGATAGATAGATAGATAGATAGATAGATAGATAGATAGATAGATAGATAGATAGAAGGCAACTATCATTTTTGGTTATGATTGGATTTAATTCACAAGCTTTAATCTCACAGAATACTCACCTCATGAAACGATAGATAAGACTTGGTAAGATGAGTAATGGTTATGTGATTCAAAATAGATAACGTAGACTCCCACTTCACAGATGGTAAAATCAGCTGTTGAAGAGTACAGTATCTTCAGCTATTTAATTTTTTAAAATAATTTTAAAAGCTTTCTGAAAATATAAACTCCAGCACGGGAATGGATTTACGACTCGGTTTTACAGCCCCACTACGGTTATGATCTGTCGGACGCCGTTCAAAAGTTAAACGTCTAGAAGTTACAGCCGCTGAATTGTTAATAGATCAAATAACGCGAGCACACCCATCCAACGGAATATTATTTGAACGGTCAAATTGCTTTGAAATCCAGTAAGACATTTTAATGCTCGCGCTGTATCATGTTGTTGTATGTAGTTTGTCTGCCATAACCGAAGAAGACCAGCCAGGGCATCACATACATAGAGCTGAGAGGTGAAGTAACGTGCGTGCGTCCAACTGTATTCAACCGACAGACCAATAAGGGAGCGGGAAAGTCTAACCCATCGCGGATAGGGTACATCAGGTGTGGTCTGCCGTGTTTGGTGGAACGTCGATAGATGGTTCTGGTTTTACACAACCCATGGGTTCTTTCAGCCTCCATAATACAATGAAGACTTGAGAGCAAGACTGTCGAAGTCCAAAATGAATTTAAGAAGAAAAAAAAGAAGAAATTGAGTTCTAGGTACCGGTATCTATAAATAGAGAAGACTTTCCCTGCATCTATTGATATTGCACATGGCACTAATATCGGTAACGGAGCATCGAGAAAAAGGGGGGAAAAGCAGCGTATTCCACAACAAAAGCAGACCTAAGTCCATGTAGTTTTTTGTTTGTTTGTTGTTTGATTGATTGATTGATTGATTGATTGATTGATTGATTGATTGATTGATTGTTTGTTAGTAGTTGTTTTTTTTTGTTTTTCTCAAGTCAGCAAAAATTGACTTAAAGCGCCATCTAGTTCTCAGGTGTTCAATTCTGTTAATCTCAAAGAATGTGGAGCCGTTGCTAATGTAGAGTCGCCAGGAGGTCTTACACTTGAGCTTCCCATGTGTCTCATGGGTCGATCCTCGAGTTTTTTCTTTGAGACTTTGAATCTGTCCTTGTGGCACTTTTTCTATCCATCTTGTGTGCTCTTTTGCCCCCCACATGGTCACCAAAGAACATGGGTCTCAAACTCAAATGACCCGGGATGGAGAGGTAGGGGGTGGGGGTCGCTAGGTGAGCCTGGATCTCATCAAGAAGCCTATTTCACTTTAAAAGTTTTAATCTTTTTCAAAAAGTAAAGCAGATCTTATCTCCCCAATCTTTATCAAAAGCAGCTCAGAACATGAACGGTTTTTCAGAACATAGGCTTCTATTACTCTTGCCTATATTATTATCTTGCTGCCAGAGACCTGACAGCGCTTCCTTCTTACATAGCTCAGCCACCTTTGCCTTGAGTGAGGGAGGATGGAAGACCTTCACTGAAGGCATCAGTAAGTTTGAATATGTGCTTTGACTTATTAAAGTTCATTGTGCAGAAGAGCTTTCCAACAGGTGGTGATGTGCTACCAAAAGAAGCCCACAGTGAGGGGGCCAAAAACACGCGAGCTGCACTAACTTCTTTCTTTCTTTCTTACTTTCTTTCAAGGCGTTGTTCGTCCACTGCGGGATGTAGCCCTCCGACAAACAACCCCCCAACTTTGTTTTATCAGCTGTTTTCTGTATCCAGTTGTACCCATCTGCTCTTTAATGTCGTCCTTCCCATCTTCTTTCTGGTCTTTCTCTAGATCGTGTTCCTGTTCTCGGTCTACCTTCCGTGCATCTTTTTGCACATCTGTTGTCCTTTTCTCTTCCGGCGTGACCAGCTCATTTTTATTATAGTAATAATACTAAACTTTACTGTCACGTAAAAGACCCGCAAAATATCGTCCTGTAGTCCTGTAGGTCCCAATTAGCCCGTGGGCCGCGATCGGGTTTTGGGACCCCTGCCACAGAACAATCTTTTGGGAAGACTTGACGTATACTAACCCCCCCCCCCCCCCG
>NW_004797328.1:1390058-1390607 GCF_000002075.1 Aplysia californica | reverse complement strand
TTTCCCGATACCCCAGCCTCCCTATACCCTTATACCCCCATCCCTCCACTCAAACACCAACTTGTGAAGTAGTCTGTTGCATTGCAATACGTGTATATTATTAATTTTGTTTGCACGACGGCAACCTACATAATTTACTTACCATGGATGATTGATCGACAAGCTCGGTTCAGCTGAAGGGATAGGGCCAGGGAGACACTTTCAACAACATTCAACTTAAATCATAATTCAGGGGAGAAAATGAGAGCCTGGCAGATTTTGATGGAATGTGGTGTCTTTTCTTTTTTAGAGCGTACATTTCACGTTTCAAGTATGGTATCTGTTTTATTCCCCATATGTCAAGTACTATAGGAATGGTTTGTGGGCTGTTTTTGTTTAATTGTTGTTTGTGTGTTTGTTTGTGTGTTTATTTGTGTGTTTGTTTGTGTGTTTGTTTGTGTGTTTGCCTGCTTGTTTGTTTGTTTGTTTGTATGTGTTTGTTTACCTAGGTTTGATTGATTGATTGATTGATTGATTTAGGACTAGTTTTTGTGAGTGGTTGGGGATGGG
>NW_004797328.1:1387367-1389958 GCF_000002075.1 Aplysia californica | reverse complement strand
CTTTCTAAATCTGACTCTTCACCCATTTGGCTCGGTTGCGTCGGAGATTTGGAGGTTCCGCCTCTTAAATAACCTCACTGTGTTGACAGGTACGTAAAAATGTATTGGTCTACAATTTCGAAAATCCAATTAATTCATGATTATAAATCAACGTTTTATGATCATGTCCCTACCTCCCTTTTTTTTCGCTTCGCATGCTAGTGCTAGTAAAAATGTAACAGTTCCTTTATGCGTAGTTAGAGTAAGGCCTTTTTCATTGTAGGCTACTTTGCTCACCGATGAAACGTTTATTGTGCGAGAAATGCTCTCCACGGGAAAGTTGCTGATTTAGGTGGTTTTTATTTTATTTTCAATGGCAAACGCTGGCGCAGCAAGTGTAGACTCCTGACATCGGATATTTATGTGATAGTGTTGATGTCAGGTCTGGATGATGTTTGTGAGTTAGTTGTTCACCAATTGGCGGATGACGTTATATAAAGAGGACTTGTGTAAGCTCATCTGACCATGAGGCTTTCAATAACCTTATGAAAATGGTTATACGAGTACGCTTTAAAATACTGAGAAGCACACACGATAGCATGTGTCACTGAGTTATATGAAAGCGAAAAACTGAAGTACATATCATGCGCCTGCAAATTTAAACACACACTTTCGTTGTTTTTGTTGCTGCTGCTGTTGTTGTTGTTGTTGTTGTTTGTTGTTGTTGTGGTTGTTGTTGTTATCGTTGGTGGTGGTGGTGTTACTGTTGTTGCTGTTGCTGTTGCTATTTTTGTTGTTGTCTTTGTTGTTGTTGTTGTTGTTGTTTGCTGTTGTCGTTGTAGTTGTTGTTGCTGTTATTGTTGTTGTTGTTTTTGCTGTTGTTGTAGTTGTTGTTATTATTGCGGTTTCAGTAGCTGTTGTTGTTGTTGTTGTTGCTGTTGTTGTTGTTACTGTTGTTGCTGTTGCTGTCGTTGTTGTTGTTGTTGTTGTTGTTGTAAAGGTTAAATACCCGACTAGACTCATTATAAAAGGTAAATTCGAAGGCTGGGCTCTGTGTTCAGTGTAAAGGAGAGGGAAAGCTAAAAGAAGTAGTTTGAAAGATGTATACAAAGAGAAATAGTCTACACTAAAGTGGACATCGCACCAGAACGCCCTAGCATATTGTTCAAATAACAATTCAACTATGTTACTTGCATTTGAGCATTGCGCTTCCAATAAGTGACCAGTGACCGAAGAATTAATCAGTTAATAAAATGGGATTTAAATAAATGTGGTTTAAGACCAGATTTTAACTGCGCGGTCAAAGTTGACGCTTTGGGGGAGGGAATTCCAAACTAAACTCGAAAAAGCCCTACCTCCTCTTAAAATTATAAAATTTTATTTTTAAAAAGTTTTACACAGCACAGCCTTGGGGAGGGGGGGGGGGGCGTTCTTTTCTTTCTTTTAAAAAAAAAAGGTACCGTGAATTTCGAAAAGGCTTATAGATATACTCCTATAGTAATTTAGAAAGATAATTATTGTGGTGCCGGAATTTTTAACTTAGGCCTCTAGCTCATTACTGCAACTTTGTACTAAACACCAACCTTACATGATAGAATTTGGACTTAAGTGCATAGACAATCTGTTGTCAAATATAATTCCTAAATGTTTGTCCTTTACTTAGAAAAAAAACCAACCCAAAACAAACAACAACAACATTTTCTCATTTCCAAAGATAAAATGATTAGTCCCATTAAAATGTGTGACAGAAGACTTTGGATTGCATAAATATTACTTCGGTCTTACATTGTCACAATATCCTACCACCCAAAGTATTAGTATCTAGACATTTCGTACTAGGCCTACTGAATGTGTAGGGACAGTAAAAAAATAATAAATAGGCCTACTTCAACGTCATCTAAATGATTAGCTTCTAATTCTGTAACAGTATTGTATATGTGCACAATAATACGAGGTAACAGAAATCGGTGCCAACACTGTACTTTTACACCAGATCAACTGATAAATCCATTCAGCTTATTGTGATCGACGAAACGAAGAGGGCCTTCGGCACGCCTTGGCTTCATCATTTTCGCTGACTGTTCATATTAAGGTCGCAGTAGTAGTGGGCTCTCGTGGCCTATAAAGGTTTTAAGGGGTTCGTCTTTCATTCAATAGGTCCCGGGTTTGAATCCGGATAGCGACGGACATTTATATTTTCTAAAATGTTCTCCTTTCACCTCATTTCTTGCTCTCTAACAATGTTCTGTCATCTGCTTTTATCTCTACTTTCTTCCCACACACTCACTTCCTTTGCCCCCTCCTCAGGGCTCCTCTTTCTGCAGCCTTTCTACTGCTTCTCCTTGGCTCCTTCTTACTGCTGTCTTTCAGCCACATCTCTGATCTTATTGTAGGTTCTACATCTAGCCTTCTCAGACAAGGGCGAAAAATCTCGGAGGTCCCGTGTGCAAGTCGCGCACGTTAAATGTCACTTGGTGGTCCAAAATCTATAGGAGTAGGCTTTGGCTTCCACCTGGGCAAAATTCAAAATGTCCTACCAACTGAAAATGTTTGGTGTATCCCGCGCGCGCTCATGTGACCTTATACAGTTGCGAGCGCCGTAAAACACTTAC
>NW_004797328.1:1380739-1383326 GCF_000002075.1 Aplysia californica | reverse complement strand
TCTCTCTCTCTCGCTCGCTCGCTCCCTGTCTCTCTCAAACCCACACTGCGCTCTCTTTCTCTCTCTCTAGGCCTACAAACACAACCACAGGCCTACCCCCCTTTCACTTCTTCCCCTCTCCCTCCACCCGCACCCCAATACTACCAATATTACTGTTTACTCCCCCCCCTCCCATACACACGCGCATACACGAACGCATGCACTCACCCACCAACCCATACTACAAACACTAACACTTGTATACGCACGTACACACGCGCACACACACACACACACATGCGCGCGCACGCGTGCGCGTGTGCAAGCACACAGTACACAGCACGCATGCACACACGCTTGCACTTACACAGTACACGCATACACACACGTGCGAGTGCGCGCGTACACCAAACACAACATGACACATTGGCTCGATCCTAGACGGTCAGAGAACGTATATGGCTCGATCCTATCTTTTTATTTCTGCATGTCTCATTATTAATTTTCTGGACTATGATTTTCTAATGCATTGCAAAGAAATGGTTCATCTGCAAATAGTCAATTGTTTATAAGTGCTGTCCTGTCACTTTTGAGAGACGTGTACGTGCACGAGAAATTGGGTACACATGCATGTCGCTTGTCACGTAAGAGTTGAGTAAGCCAAATCTGCTTCCCTGGAAACAGCAAACATTATCAGCTGAGGTGGTTCCTTTTAAAACTAGAAGTTCAGCTGTAGCAGAACAAATAAAGTTAGTTTATATAAAAATATTTGTAACAAGTAAAACAAGAGGTACAAAAACAATGCAATTTCAAAATGTATTTCAAGAAACGCTATCATATTTACATAATTATTTTTCTTCGATTTAAAGTAAAATGGGGAGAAGCAGAAAATACTCCCGCTAGTTGTATTTTTAGCCAAGTTATATTTTTTATTAAAAAGTGGAATTCACCAGCCTTCACCTGTAATGACCTCCCGGATTTTACACACATGTCTGGTTCAATGACGCACCAAAGAGAAAAAGTGACAATTACACGTTTTATTCTACAAGCCTATGTTTTCATAACCAAATAAATAAAGTGCAAACTTAATAATGATTTTTTATACAGTGAGTGTGTAAACAAAAATGCTCGTTTTAATATCCAGACAACAATGCAATGTTTTGTTGTCTATTTTATGAACTGCTGACGTCTCATAAAGTCATAATAGATCTTACCATGAGTTACATTATAATAAGGTGTGAAAAAAAGTCTGAAATCCTTTGTCAAACTGATGGAAAGCCGTAAAGTATACGGGCTTCGGGAATACAATACATTTGTCGGAGGTGGGATGTGATGTAAAACGGAACAAATACACATTTTTTGCTTTTATTGCATAGTATCGATTTTATAGTAATAACCCGTACGACGTATTGTTTCACGAAAGTATACACAATCTGGATACACATTTTCATTACGAAAGTAGACAGATCACAGACAGGGGTTTGTTGTGGTTACCGGTCAGGACATGCGGGCAAGATCTAGGCATGTTATAAAACACTCAGCTTGCTGTTTGAGTATTTTCCATTCCTCCAGTTAGTATTGATAGTGCCTGTGAAAGCCTCTACGTGATAATTACAGACTGTGGCTTTCTCTGTGCCTCAAGATGGGCAAAGGAACAAAAGCAGTAAATGGAACCGCCCCTCACAAAAGAGAAGTAACATTTGATGAACTGAGCAAGCACAACAAACGTGATGACCAGTGGCTTCTCATCAACGGAAAAGCCTATGATGTCACCGAGTTTGCAAAAAAACATCCCGGGGGAGCTAAAATCCTTAACCATTATGCAGGAGAAGATGCAACTGTAAGTCAGTACTAAATCTAGATCTAGACTCTAGACTAGTGATCGAGTGGCTGTAGATCTAGAATCTAATCTGCATCTAGATTCTAGATCTAGATCTAGATCTAGATTAGATAACCGTAATATTAAAATGCACTAATAAATATAGATCTATACTTAGTGCATTTTAATATTATGGTTATTAAATTATATATACTTGTGTATGTGTCACTAGGATGCTCAATGGAATCAGATGCCTATCAATTATTGAGTTTCGAAGTGGCTAGCCGTACTTAGATCTAGATCTAGGTTTGGCCCTATCGACTCGAACCTTGAGTACACAGATCTCATTAGATCTAGATCTAGAAGTTATTCAGGTTTGAATAATGCAAGTCAGTAAGGCACCCTTTTGGTTTTTGTCTGAAATACAAACTTTAGGCTTTGCAAACTAAAAATTTCATTTACAATTCAGCCTTAAAGTACGGCTAGCCTAGAAGTCTAGCCATACTTAAGTTCGTACTCATCTTAGGCCCTATTAACATTAGAAAACAGGAGGTTTAAAATACATGCACTGTCATTAAGTGCTTTCGTCTCAAAGACAAAAAGACAAATACTTTAGGTACTGCAAACTAAAAATGTATTTACAATTCAGTAGGCCTTTTTTTAAGGTCAGTCTAGCCATCATATTAAGAATAAGTATGGCTAGCCCAGCTGTCTAGCCGTACTTAAGTACGGCTAGACAAACAGTCTAGCCATCATTAAGTACGGCTAGCCTCTTCCTTTTAGTTTTTA
>NW_004797328.1:1360525-1378304 GCF_000002075.1 Aplysia californica | reverse complement strand
TGTGGCCTAAATAAACTAAACCCCCCTCCCTTACCTTATTTAGGCCATATGTGGCCCAAATAAGCACTCCCTATTGGTAAAATCTTTAAGTTACAGCCTGTTCATTGCCTTGCTTTTGATGAACAATATATTATGTGTCAGAGGTAAAATTAGTGAGAAAAGGACGATAGCCTATGCCTGTATTAGCAATGTTTGATCCAAGCTCGAGGTCGAGTGTCTTTAGAAACTGCAATTTTACATTTTTTGTGCCTTTCAGCTACATTTTTCTATGAAATCCATAGATCTACAGAAGTGTGTAATGAAATGGATTTTTTAAAAAATTATAAAATGTTGCACCAAAAATTTACAAATAAAATAAAAATGTTCCAACGGGTGGAAAAGTGTCGGGTTTCTTTGATTTCATTTGACGAAGAGTATCTGATTCCACTTCGCTGGGACACATATGTAATATTCATCATGAGACAATATTATGTGGAATTCTTTATAAATTTATTGCATGCAAATTAAACTATATGTGATTAGCAGTGGTTTATTGGTCTGCTGTGTTTCTTTTTAATGTAGCTTAGCACTAGTTTAGAAATTTACTTGTCAAGGTAATTGTCAAAAGGAAAAGAGGACAAGAAGAGGAATATGTCTTCATTAATCCTTTAATGCTATGAAGGTTTTTCTGTTTGACTGCTGTGTTTCTTTGAGTCTTTAAATTTATCTGCAGGGTTGTGTAGATAAAATGACTGCTCCCTTAACCCTTTCGTTGCCAGGGGTTTTGTGTTCATACTGTCAGCGCTGATTTTCAGCTTCTAAGCTCGTTAGTCGGGACAGCAGCCTGATGTTTCAGTGTTAATGGATGCGCTGTCTAGATCTAGCGCACTCGTGACATATTTCCGACACAGGGTCTTCGATTATGTTACTTTTCTTATGAATCCTCCCATCTTACTCATAATTTCGAATAATCTGCAAATCCAAGTAAAAAAGTGAATATATGCCTTTTTAAAGTCATTTCGATGTTTATGTTTTACAAGAATACACAGTCGCTCGCAAGCCTACATCCGTATGTTTATCGATCTCTTGCATAGCCCGGCTTGTCAGATAAATATATATGTTCTGCCTTGGTGATGGTTATTTCTAATCAATGTCATACCAACTCAGTTGATTTATCAGTCATAAACACTTGATATTATACACTAAATAAAGTTGTTTTCTCACCAACTGCATTAATATGGTGAACTAACACATTTTCAATTTTCATTTTTCTGCACAGGATGCTTGGGTGGCTTTTCACAATGATAAGGAAAAAGTCAGCAAATATCTCCAGAGCATCTATGTTGGAGATGTTGTAGATGAGCCAGTGGTATGTCATTTGTTTTTGTATAAAGACTGTTCAAAGTGAATCTATCTTATTACAAAAGAGACTTTTAACTTCCATGTCACCAATATGATGACCACTGTTCGTAACTTTTTTCAGGAGCGAAGGAGGCGAGATACTGTTACGAGGAATAGTGTGTGTTCATTACGCCTTGTGAAGAGCAAGGACCATAATAACAAGCGCTGTTTGTCATATTGTATTCAACATGCTGTTTCTGTTAGATATGGTACGTAGTGAATTTGATTTTTCTTTGGGAAGATGTCTTTTGCTGTTAGAGACAGTTTGTCACATTTACAACCGGATCTAATTATATATACAAATTATCACTAGAGTGATCACCACCTTTCAAACGGTAACCGAAGCTGTGCACTGAGAAGCACAAATTGGCCCTGAGTTATGAAAGGGTTTAAATTATTCAGTTTATGTTGATACTCAGAGGTAATTAAATGTCGTGGATATGAATAAAAACATTAATTTTCTCTGCAAAAAAAGGAACTGTCATGTTTATTTAAATAAATCTGTCTACTTTTCATATAACTGGCTTTAGATCTATATAATAATAATAATAATTGCATTTATATAGCGCATATCCATGCTCAAGAGCATGCTCTATGCGCTTTACAACTATTATTACCCCAGCAGACCCTCTGAGAACACTCGGAAATATTCTTAGCTTCTGCGAGAGCATTCAGTGCAAGCTGCGGATTTCACACGCTCAAACACTATCAAAATGACAAGATCTTTCACTGTCTATAGCCGGGTACCCTTTTCCACCTGGGTGAAGTGAGGAAATTTTGTGCAAAATGCCTTTCCCAAGGACACAACGTTGTGCCCCTGATGGAATTCGAACCCACGACCTTACGGTTGCGAATCCGGCAGCCTAACCACTAGGCCACCTTCGCCACATATATAAATATATAAATTATATAAATCAATAATTGGTTTGAATTTATCATTAGCATCCAAGACTTTAAAAGTTTTTAGTTTCCCTTCACTTATTTTCTTACCAAGTGAATCTTCTGTTTGTGCGCATTCAGTACTTGATTTGTAAAAACTTGTTTATATTTATCTTGTCCAACTAATATGGCAATAGTAGTAAAAGTTGATCCATTTTGTACTGAATATTGTTTTAGTGTTCTGGCTCATTAAAAAAAAAATAATTGGGCTTTGGAAAGAGTAGCATATCTAATTTTCAGTTTCTTTGTATTTCTTTGTGTGGGTGTGATGAACAATGACAAGCCGTTAAATGCCTTTATTGCTACCAAATTGAGTACAAACTTTCAATCAAATGCCCTCTTTGAGAACCTGGCAGGAATTTTTTTGACGTCATTATCATGATTAAAATTTATTGTTAGTTAAATTATGAATTATTTGCCTTTTTGTCTGTATAATTGTTTGTCTAAAATACATTATCTTACATATATCGGGACCTGTGAAATGCAGTCGTTTGTGATCTAACGACCACCTGTACAAAGGGTCACTTCCCGCTTCCTCTCTAACTTTTTTTTTCTCTATTATAACGACACTGTCTGAGACGTTCACCCAAGTCTGCAAATTTTCTCCAAGTCTCGACAATGGATGGCTGTCTCGGGCAATTTTGACAGATCGTTTGCCCGCCTTGCTCTATCAGTTTGGAACTCTCTTCCAGAACCCTTGAGACATGCAAAATCTGAGTCTAAATTTAAAAAATCGTTAAAGACTCATTTAATGACATCATTTTTATGTCAGTAGATTCATGTTCAGTACAATGTTATGTAAATGACTATGTATCCATTTATGTATTTTGCGAATTGCATTGTGTATATTATTTTATTATGTATGTGTATGTGCTCATTTTGTAACGATGTGTAAGAGTGCGCGTGTGATAAGCAAGTAGATGTGTGTGTGTTTGTGTGCATGTGTGCGTGCATGTGTGTGTGTGTGTGTGCTTGGCATGCATTTGTGTGTGCACACATGTGCATGTAATGTGTGCGCGAGTGTGTGTGTGTGTGTGTGTGTGTGTGTGTGTGTGTGTGTGTGTGTGTGTGTATGAGTGCGTGTGTGTGAGTGTGTGTACTGTTTCGTGTGCATGAATATTGTTCGCACATGCTTTTATGTAAAGCGCCTAGAGCTGTGTTTCCATGGGAGTGGGCGCTATAGAAATGATCTTCATTATTATTATTGGTAGTTGGTGCTTATTGGTTTAATTTTTCTTAACTAGAAGATGCAGTCTTATCTATAGCAAGAAAATTATTTTCCTTCTCAGCTGTCACGCATGTCACATCCTCATTGCAAATTGTTATTTAAGTTTTTTGCAAGGGTATCATATATTTTTTTCTTTTTGGTCACAAAAATTTTTTTTTGGGTGTCACTAGAGTGAAATAAAACAAGACTTTCGCAAACTGAGGCAGACAGTTGTGGACAGTGGATGGCTCAAGCCAGAACCTTGGTTCTACATTCTGCACATGGGCCACATTTTTCTCCTGGAAGCCCTGGCTGTGTGGCTTGTCTGGTACTTTGGCAACGGCTGGCTCACAACTATGGCTGTATTACTTGTTCTAGCGACGGAACAGGTGAGTTCTGTTACCATTATCAGTGTTTTTTTAAGGCTATTTTAAGAAATTAAAATATTTTATTTTTGTTTGTTTGGGTTTTGTTCTTGTTGCTTCTGCTTTGATTGAAATTGGTGAGTGAATTAAACATAAGTAAAGAATATTTTGATTTGTTTTTGTTCCTGAATATGAAATTAGATGTACTAGCTTGCATTTTGAAACTTTTATTGATGTATGATGAAGGTACTTTAAAGGAAATCAGATGATATTTTCAGGGTTGCTCTATCTATGTTTGATACATTCATTTCTAAATTTGGAATAATTTCAAAGTTTAAGCTAGTATCTGCATTTTGTTTTAGGATCATTTTGAATTCTCTCCCCCACCCCCTCCCCCAACTGAGCAGATTGCATGGTAAATCCTGCGTATCAGTCCAATGTGTTTTGGAATCATACTGTGACAAACTAAAAAAAAAAGATTTTTTCGCCTATCAAGCTTTCTTGAGTCACAAATGGACATAATGATATAGCACGAGAGACAATCACCTTATATAAATCTCTGGGCTTTCAGGCCCACTATATGTAGGCTAATATTTTACGAATGTTTGTTGTGATACTTGGAATTCTTTCTTTTTTTTTCTGATCTAAATGCCTTAAGAAGAGCATATGTTTTTCATTTTGCGTTGCTATATCAGGCTCAAGCCGGCTGGACTCAGCATGATTACGGACATCACAGTGTCTTCCCTGATCTCAAGCGGTCTCACATCTTACATCATTTCGTTGTTGGATTTATCAAGGTAGAGCATGACACTTCCTATCATCCATTTCCACCATTCTCTTTAGTTAACATTTTCAGGCATGGGTTTGTTTGGTTGAGAAATGATGTCTTGTGTCGCTGGCAATGATTTATAAAAAAATGAACAGCTGTTTTGCTAAGACACAGAGATTCAAACCTTTGTATGTATTATTTGTTAGTACTGTAAGTCAATTGCTCTTCACAAATTGCCCATATTTTTTATGCTAGAGTTGAACATTTTCTGTCATCTTATTGAAGATACTGTCTTAATTTTCATACTTTACTCAACATGTACTCTCAAAATTTATCTATGTTCCATCAGTTCAAAGTATGGTTTAAAAAAAAATAAGACTGTTTTTCTGAAAATGTGGGTTATAATTTGCCTCAGATTTTTTTTAAACCTGAGATGCAGTTTGCTTGTTTTTTGTTTTTTTTAAACGTATGTCACCTAGTTATTTCTCTTACCAAGATTGTTAAACTAGACAAGGTCAATGTGTGTGGGCCAGTTTTGAGACTCACTTTCTGCAACTTTTTATTCATTCAGCCCTTGTATGCAGAGACCCTCTTTGCCAGATTTTAACATTGTTTTGTGCTTGGTGGGAGTAAAACTAAATTTTGGCTTCTGATGCTGACTCTGACTAAATTTCCTCACTAGAAATGGAACCAAAATTACAGCTTTATGTTAGTGATCAACTTATTTCATAGCCAATCCTATCGTTGAGGAAATCCTGTCTGGTAAACAAGGGGACGGCTGAGCCGATTTTGGCCAGATTGAATACTAGTGGTGCAATTTTTACTGGTTAGTTTTGGCTTGATTGAACTCTAGAGCTGCATTTTTCATTTTGCTAGGTTGAACAGGAAAGGGTTAATAACAGTTATTAAAAGTATGGTCCTGTAATTTCATGCACATATTTACAGTAAGAATGAAATATTGAAGTTTTTACTTTTATAAGATCATATGCTGAAATGAAAACCTTAGAAACAACATTTAGTCACTCTTAAGGACAGGCGGGCTAAACCTAGATTTTGGGAGTTTCCAGAAATCTTGATATACACCAAAAGTTGACAGTGCCCTACCTATAGGAGAAGTTTGGTTTCATTGGTGCGTATATTTGTTTGGTTATAGAGAAAACTCTCCTTAAAACTGAAGAAATTGAACATGGGGCAAAAACTTTACCTTCCATTTTCTCAAAACAGCATTTTTTGGGATAGCCCTCTTGTGCTTAAAAGTGACCGTTTATTTGTGGATATAATGATCATGTTATTATTGGAGTTATTGTGGTTTTATCTATAAGCACAGATACAGTCATCCTCTGCGTTATATTCTTTCAGGGAGCCTCATCTCATTGGTGGAATTTCCGCCACTTCCAGCATCATGCAAAGCCCAACATGGTCAGAAAGGATCCTGATATCGACATTGCTTACCTTTTCCTGCTCGGAAACAAACTTCCTGTTGAGTTTGGCAAGAAGAAAAGGGGCATCATGCCGTACAACTGGCAGCACGACTATTTCTTCTTCTGTGAGTCTCCATAGTTACGTCTGCTGTATTCCTCTTTGACTGCTGTCTTGTTTGTTTGTTTTAGTAAGGTTTTACAACACTTGCAACTGTGTAAGGTCATGTGAGCGCTGAGGGGTGGATGTTAACAGAGAAGTCCAAATGGGAAATCACGCTTACTCTACTCATCTCTCTAGCCTCAACAGCACAAAGTCTGATTGGGCTATCGAGGCACCCCGGAAATATCAGTTCACAAGAGAGTGACAAACATACTAAAGAAATAGAGGAAAATGAAGATAGTAAAGATGAGGAAAGAAAAAGCAGCAGTTGCCCCTATGCTGTTTCGGCACAGTATGAGCATGACATTAATAAATCAGCCCATTTACAATTCTACTGTGCATAAGAACATGTTAATATCCCCTCTTTGGGAATGACCTAAAGACAACTTCAGTCAATAGCACTGCCCTGGGAGGGGGGGGGGGGGGCTGCTGTCTTTCTCTCAGTGGTGTTGTAAGTCTCCATAGTAATGTCTACTTTATTTTTCTTTCCCTGCTGTCTTTCTTTCAGTAGTGTATTAAGTCTCAATAATAACGTCTAATTTATTCTTCTTTTTTTGCTGTCTTTTTTTCAGTGGTATATTGAGTCTCCATGGTATGGTCTAATTTCTTCTTCTTTTTCTTTTGTCTTTCTTTCACTGGTGTACTGAGTCTCCATAGTTACGTCTACTTTATTCTTTTTCTGCTCTCTTTCTTTCAATGGTGTATTGAATCTCCTTAGTAAATTCTACTTTATTCTTCTTTTTCTGCTGTCTTTCTTTCTATGGTGTACTGAGTCTCCTTAGTAATGTTTATTTTATTCTTCGTTTTCTACTGCCTTTCTTTTATTGTTGTATTGCGTCTGTTATATATTTGGCAACTTGGAAATACATGTGTCACTTTTCCCATAAAACTACGACAGCTACAGAGTTGGAAGTTGGCAAGTACCTGCAAAAAGATAGATAGGTCCCATGACAGAGTCCCATTAAAAAAAAATTCATATCCTGAATTTTAAAAAATATATTTGACAAAAAGTTCTCGTCCTTCTTTGGCCTTTGTGATTATTCCCCAGAGAAATGAAACAAATCTGCGTAGCTGTCCTTCACAGCGGAAGTGCCGGAAATGATATTTCGCGAGGTGCATTTTGCTTTGAGAGTATAGATCTAGACCTTTTAATTTTTTGCATCTCTCAAGATTTATTGTTCCATTCCAGGAGAGTGTAAATATAGTAGGCCAATGACTTTCAGTTGATGTTAATGCACCGATCATTCCTTTCATCAAAAGGGGCCCAGCTAGTTACTAATATTAAAAAGTAACAGCCAGTCGTCAAGTGGTTGTAAGCAGATGAGTGTTATTGGCTGAATGACCACGCTTGACTTAAACAAACACATAAATGGTTACATGTAGCTGATTTTGTTTCCTTATGTTGATAAAAGACTGTCCTGTACCAAATCTACTTATGTTCCTCTCCAGTGGGACCCCCTCTGCTGCTGCCAATCTACTTCCACCTGGAGGTTCTTTACTTCTGTGTCAAGCGGAGAGACTGGGTGGTAAGTGACGTGGGAAAACTCTCGTGTTTTATTGATTCGTAATATTATTGCTATTTTCATGTTATTTGTTAAAAAAAACCAACACAAAATAAGTTCAAAACAACAGTTTAACAGAAAACTCCTCAAAGTGGAAAATGTAATGGGTTGTTTTTGTTTTTTTTAAGAGATGAAATAATGGGAACTAATTGCCTGTTATAGATATTATTATATACCTATATTAACATTTTAAGTCCACCCAATATTGCAGTAATAGTATTTACTGTAGAAATATGTTCATGCATTTCTTTGAAAGTAACTGAAATAACTTCAGCTTTTGCCTGCAAAGATGATGTGCTATGAATGTCAATTGCATCATTATAATCCCTTGACCTTTCATTGCTCTCTTTTTTCTTACAGGACATTGCTATGACCACGGCATTTTTTGCAAGATTTTTTACTCTGTTTGGCCCTTTTTATGGAGGTTGGGGAACTTTTGCCCTGTACATGGGTATGAGGTGAGGAACTTTAGTGGTAGAGTGTGAATATGATTAGATTAAAAAAAAAACAACCCATAAAGCATGGTTGCTCAGGAAATTCAGAAATTTTGCTTGTGAGTATGAACATCGTTATTGCCACTTTGGGAAAAATTTCAGACATGGTTGCCATCGTCAAAGATTTGTTATGGACAGATCTTTTTAATAAAAGTAACACTGTCATTAACACTTTGCCTCCACGGCGACAGTGTGATATAGCATGTACTGCATCTGTATCCTGGTCCGTGGGGATAAGTGTTGTGTGCTCTGCGCGCTACGTGGATGAATAGTGTGAATGGTAGCTCGGGTGATTGGAGACAAGTTCAGTCGTGGGGGACTAGAAAGTGCCAGCGACTATGATTGGTCCATTGTCCCTCAAACAGGATAATGAGTCGCCCTCTGTAGTATGCAGCTTCCTTGGTGGCATAAGGATGCCATCTTTTCTTTATACTTGCCATGCCTTGTGCATAGCTCTCTTTCATGTAGAACCCTTGGTGGTTAGCGAGGGCTCTGGTGTGGTCTGCTCGTTCTTTCCTATCAAACATCTACTGTACTTATCCGTCCTTCTTTTTTGTCTATGTTACTCTCTAGTAACACCCTATAATCTTCGGCAAAACTATGACCTACTTATGTTACAAGGGCCCTAAGACTCTTTGCTAAAACAAAAAAACATGTAGAACATATCAGGGATGGACGTTTAATTCAGAGGACCTGCCTCTTAAATAACTTTACAGTGTTCCTAGGGATGAACGCGTGCAATTTCTCTTGTTTATGTGCCCTTTCATGCCAAACTGTTAAGCAAAAATCCAGTCTATCTTAAAATATCTTTCACTATCCATAGCCGGGTACCCATTCCCACTTGGGTGAAGTTAGGAAAATTCAAGTAAAGTGCCTTTCCCAAGGACATAATGTCTGGCCCCTCCTGACAGGATTTGAACTCCCGACCTTATAGTTGAGAGTCTGAATGTAGTATAATGAAGAAAGGAAATATTTTCTTTATCAAGGATATAAATGGTTTAAGCGTTCAAGTGTTGTGATCTTTGAAATTTGATGATGTCACTGTTTTACTCATAATGTTAAGCATTCTTTTGTGGTTATTATTGTTAATTAATGCTTTTTGTTGGATTTTTTAAGCTGATTAAGCTGTGTTGATAATCAATATTATCTGGTTGAAAATGGAAATACATGTATTCTGAAAGATCTCGGCCTGTGCTTGCTTTGAAAATGGAATTAAGTTGGGGTTTTTGTGGCAACTGTTATTTCTGTAATAGTAGTGCCCTTTCAAGCTTATTAAAACGTCATCGAATCTTTTTCCTGTTGTCAGATTCTTTGAGAGCCACTGGTTCACGTGGGTGACTCAGATGAACCACCTGCCCCAAGAAATTGACCGTGACAGCAAAGACCTGGACTGGTTCAGCCTGCAGTTGAGGGGCACCTGCAATGTGGAGCCCAGTCCTTTCAACGACTGGTTCACGGGCCACCTCAACTATCAGATCGAGCACCAGTAAGTTATGTGATAGAGGGCATAATACAGCATAACCTGTATAGGTCGAACACAGAAGACCCGAAATCACGCTTCCGTCGAAATGTGCCTGCTGTCCCGCTTTTTTTTTCCTTCTTTATCTTTGTAAGAAAATTATGCGAAGCTCGAACACAAGCCCGGAATAGTCGAACTAATTACGCTGCCGTAGAGGTCTAAAGTCAATGTCCTTTGGGTGAGGTGCACTTGAGACATAATAATAATAACAAATTTTTAAACAGGAAAAAGGCAAGGTCGGTAAAATACCACCTTTCCCCTCCAAAGATGCAGCTAGCTGTGCTATTTTTAGCATGCTGTTCGACATGCGTGTCTAGGTTTGTGTGGAGCGGGTGAGAGGAAGGGGTATGCATCTCACGGTCTATTGTTTTGCCCTTAAAGTAGCAATCTTTATTGCTTCCCTTGATTCTCTGACATAGCTGATGCCGTAACACTGTTCACATATCCCTGGAACTACGGAGCCCTCAAACTACTGAGGCCGGTCCCGACGAATTCGAGCTATCCGTGTTATACTGTACCATGGTCAACAAAAGTACTATGTCTACGAATAGCAGTGTATCTATGAATTTGTTAGTGAAGGACTGATGTTCTATTACTGGTAGAAGAAGACATTTTGTCAAGAGTCTCCATCTTTAAAGTTTTGATGGGGCTTAAAGCTTTTAAAATTATTACAATTCAAAGATATGCTGACCATTTTGCAACAGCCAGATGGGTGATATTAAAAAATCTGTTTCTAATCAGTTTGAAGATAAAAATATCTTTGTATGTCTTAACTGAATCTAAAAGTATCTTCTTCCTGATTCTGCTGGTCTTCCAGGTTTCTATGTTACGACACTGTGGAATCAGGCGCTCGTCTATTTTTGGGCATGTGGAGTTAATTGGTATCATCCGAAAGCTGATTTATGTGCCTTGCTTCTAATGAAATAAATATCCATTTCTTTTGAATAGAACTTGAGATATTTGCGATTGAAGGAAGTGACGTCGCCTGGTTTAAATGGTGAAATTTGTCAGAAAATTGCGGCCAAAGTTTGGCAACTCCAATAGCTAAAGAGTCTTTGAAAATTGAAAATTTCCGTTATAGAGGTTTTTCAATAAATTTCATGTGGAAATGTGTTTTTACGGGTACGACAGGAAGGAGGATGTATGGCCACATGAATAAACCACTGGTCAAGGATCCGGTCAATGAGTTGAGGAGGGGAGATCAATCCATGGTCTTCCAACTTGGAACACAACATGTACCCCTCAACCAACATCTCAACCGAATTGGAGTAAAGCAGTCTGCTGCCTGCCCACTATGTGACTACCCCTCAGAGACAGTGGAACATCATCTGTTCTTCTGTAGAAAACTAACTGATTTAAGGGGATGTTTTCTTCCCAAGCTACCCCACACATCTAATTGCCTCTACTCCTCAAGAAAACAATTAGAACAAACATGCAACTATTACCGAATGGCAACATGCAGAAGAGTTAACGCTCAGATGCTACTGGATCGCTAACAACAACAACAACAACAAATGTGTTTTTATATTGACATAAAAGAGGTTAAGCCAAAAAATAAAAATTTGATAAAAATTTCCAAACTGGCGGAAAAATGTCTGTTTCTCCAATTTCGTTATTTTGACAAGCGCGTAATTTCACCACGCTGCTTCACAATGCATTTTCTCTTAGCAGAAAATGAATGTTAAGTCAAATGATTTCTTCCTCAGTTTGTTCCCCACAATGCCGCGGATGAACTATTACAAGGTGGCGCCACTTGTGCAGTCTCTGTGTAAGAAACATGGGATCCCATATGAATCCAAGCCTTTGTTGACTGCATTTGCTGATATTGTGAGGTGAGTACTGGATACAAAATTTACTACCACATTATTGAATAGAGTATTGCAGAAGTGTAAGCTTCCATAATGAACGTTTTTCTTTCTATATTTCGATAATGTGGTTGTCACTTTGGCCCAGATGACTATGAACTTAATGCTTTTCCTCATCAAGCTGGAAACAAAATTTCTTTTTTTTTAATACATAAAAGCCGTTGTTGTTTAGCTCCACCTTTCTGAGGACAAATATTGTGATATGATTCCTGGGGGGAAAAAAAGGAGTCATCTCTTTGTAAGTTAATTTCTCTTTTTCCAAGGTATATTTCCTGATATTTCAGCTTTGCTTATACAATTTCTGTAGTCTTTACTTTTTCATAATTAATTTCTGTATTACTTCTACCCTGATCTGCTTTCCTTGTTGGTAAATTTTTAAAGTACAATATCTACAGTACTATATCACACAAAAACTTGGTTGCCTTTGTCACTGAATAACCAGTCACTTATAGCATCTTTGTTGACTGTTTTGTTTGTTTCAGAATGCTGAAAAAGTCTGGGCAGCTTTGGTACGATGCTTACCATGAGTGATTTACTGCTGTTTCCACCTGGAGTTTGACAAATGAAGTTTCTAGGCTATTGAAGAGCATGTCTTTGATGAGCTCATCGCCACTTCAAGATGATTAAGTTGTCAAAGCTTTAATTGATTTTTAAAAATTTGAATGCTTTTGCATCTGTGTAAATAAACCTTTGGCAAGTTCAGCAAATGTTGGTGTTGAATTTGAGGACAGGTCTTGAGGTTGTTTTGTTGAGATATATGGTATCTTGAGTGAAGAAGAATTTTTAAAAACTCAGTGCTGTCTTTGATCAGCCATTCATTTATTATCCCCTTGGAATAACCTTCCAAGTTTACTGCTTTTCCTGAACTATCTAGGCACGGTTGTGTAGATCATTTTTAAGAATTTTTTTTGAAATAGAAAGGGCAATAGAATCAGAAATATGTGCAATCTATCAGAAGTGCAACTCTAACAAAATGTTCATTAGTTTTGATGATTTGCCACTTGTAAAGGAGAAAGGGGGTAAGAGGGGCTTTGCTCCCTGGCTGTGAGAAAGATTATGACTTGACAGTATCTGTATTTCTGATAGTCTTGTCGGATAAACTTTTCATTGAGTTTCGGAATGACCGCGTTTAGAAGTGCATCTCCATTCCTTATTATTTTTTTTTCTTCTTTTTATCTGCTTTGTCTTTGATTAAAGTTTTCATTTTATGTTTTGCCATATGATATACATTTGTGATTATGCACATCCTTTTTTAGAATTGCATTGTGTGCCTGCTTTAAAAAAAAAATAATGCTATGCTACTTTGTCTATTGCTTGTCACATGAACTTTTGCAACAACCTGAATGTTAAGTTGAGCAACATCTTAGGTGTAATGGTTAGGCTCTTTGCTATAGTACGCATAAGGGATGAAAACAATCCCTCGTGGATAAGTATGTTTTTCTGCTGAGATGCTGTAGGCTTTTCAACCCCGGCAGACCCTGATAGATTGTCTCAAAGCAGCTTGTCTCCTAAATAATCTGAATTATGTCAGTGGGTCGTCAGTGGAGGTGTAAACGATATGTCTACAATTATTTATAGAGAAAGAAGTCGCTTATCAGTTCACTATCAGTTGTTGAGATGTTGTAGAGTAGTGAGTTCATGACAAGAAGTAATGTAGCTTCATTCTCGTTTGTTTTTTTAGATTCTGGGCTGTTGTTTTTGGGGTTTTAAAATTTAAATAATTTTTTGGGGGGCAGGTTGTCTTGGTTTGAAATAATGAAGCTGTTTTAAAAGTAGCTTTCATACTTTATAAAGGGAGTAAGAAGAAAAGGCTTGACCTTTCTTACATGTTAGCGGACTATCCTATACATTTTTAATAAGTTTTGTTACTTATGTTCAGTTTAACTTTTAAAATATTTTTAAAAATTAGTATTCACTGAAAGATCTTTTGTTCGAACTGTGATATTTCATGCTCATGAGGAAAATCTTTACTTTTAGTAAACTTTTAGCGTGTGCTTTTTGAGTCTGGTGTAGTAGGAAGGAACAATGTGGTTGTGTTGTTCCTTACTGAGCGTTTCAGTTTCACAATGGGGAAAGGTGAGGGAAGGCATCAGGTGTAAAACTTTGTGGGAGCTAAGAATCAAAAGCTTAAAACAGTAGTGATCCAGAAAAATTTTTTTTTGCTCTTTGGATATAAAAAAATGTATAACTTATACTACTTTTTGCTGATATCTACTTATTGAATTAGATTAGCTGTAAGTTAAGAGGGTCATGAACTAGTTATGACTTACATCAAACGTGTCCATTTTGCTCAAGACTGTGCCATGGGTCGGATTATGCCATAGTTCCCACCTGATGTGAATACAATCATTTGTGGATATCTAGTTTAATGACAGCAGTAACTGACCCTTGTCATATTTTTTTGATACAATGTTTTTATTTTAATTTGGAATACTTTTTATGGAAATCAGGATTTCACCTCAGATTGTAAAGTCACAAGAAACATAATGTATTTAATTTCTGCTTTACTGTCATCAATTCAATATGTTACCCCTCATCTTTGCTTCTCGTAGTTATCACCGCAAAGCTATTGTTATTTTTACTGCCTAAACCTCTATCAAAGCGAATTGTTGGAAGCGATTGATTTAGATGTGTACTTGTGTGATAGAACTGCAGTTTTTTTTTTTAGATAAATAGTTCATTTGTGTGAGCATATTCTCTGTTTGAATTCGAAAATATGTATATATTTTGTGCCAATTTTTACTTACTGTGCCTTATTTGTATTTTTTAGAGCAAAGTTCATGTAAGATGCTTTTTGTTGTCATGTTTATTTATGGGTCCAAAAAATGAGTGGTTATAGTTATAACACAGAAAAGCTGTCAGGATAAAAGACTTTCAGGGTGCCCTAACGGGGCCTTCTAATGTTCGCCCCCAACCATCTAATTTTGTATGGTTTAGTTCTGCATTCTGTTGGCTCCATGTCATGCTTTTAACTCATGAGAAACCTGAATGATATTTTTCAGATCCTGGTATTAATTAGGCTTGGTGATAATTTATGACAAGTGAAAGTTTATTCTCACTTGTCACTGAAAGCAAACAAATGCCCAAATAGGACTGTAAAGCAGCATTATGTGAATCTTGAAATTAGGCAAATCTCTCCCTAAACTTTCAAAGAATTGCAATAGTATACTTTTGAGTTTTAGTCATGGTTCTCAAGTACAATTAAAATATTAGTATTAGTGAAATACAGTCAGGCACGGATAACACAAACACGGAAACTCAAAATAACGGATAGCTTGTACATCATTTGCCATTCTCTGTTCTATATATCTCTTTATTTTTGTTATCGGTTAACCAGCATTATGGTTGCATCCAACACATTCGTCAGTCCTCGATGTGCGTGAGTTGTCCATGCTCGACTGTATATGAGACTGGCGGTCCTCTTTCCTCCATTTCTTATAATTGAAAATGCATTTGATTTGTTTACAATTAACAATTTTGCGTCGTATTATTTATTAAGGTTCTTACAGCTGACAAAATATCCTGCTTCTACTCCTTGCTTTTCAATTTTACACTTGTCCTTGTCCATTCCGACTGTGATATGTTGGTAAAAGTCTTATAATGGTACTTATACTTTGAGTCACTTTGACAGACACCTCATTACTTCTACAACTGAATCATCCCGGTTACTTTTAATAAAGGAAAAATACTTTGCTGACTTTACCGTTTCGTTACTTAATGAAGGGCTGAGAGCAAAATCACAAAGTATTTTATTTTTTTAAAAACAACCTTAACAGATGTACTACAACGTATTCAACGCTCAATCTAGGAGTATTCAGGGTATGCTTTACCTCATGTAACTGTATTTATTTGTTTGTTTGTTTGTTTTTTTGGTCTTAAAGGCTTGTTTGACCGGGCAGAAGTACACGCACTGTACTATGCTTGGTAATTATACCAATGATTGCTCTTTGTTGTTCATTACATTTCATTTATGCTCCTGGCTGATATCGTTTTTGATTTCTGCCAAATTCATTTTTATTCAAACTGAAAGATACTGGTATGGAGATTGAAAATGTTCTGCGTGCAGTATGGACATAGTGTGGTGATGGCCTTACTTTTTGTTATTGCCGTAGTTGTTATGTGTGGTATTATTCCTAGATCTTTTCCTGTTCTTCATTTCCTGCCTACCTGTGTCTGTGGTGGAGAGGTTAGGTGCTTTGCCATTCGAGCTAGAAGACCTGAGTTTGATTCCCATGTGGGGAGAATTTTTATCATCTTGGTCTTTCTGCTGAGATGTTGTATCCTTCTCCTCTCAGCCCGGACTGACCCTGATATGCAGGGTTGAAGCCTGCCTCCTAAATGATCTAAATTGTGTCAATAGGCGTTTGTAACGGTTTACATTTAAATAAATACCCCCAAAAACGCTTACTTTAAAAAAAAACTTCTTTGTTAATATGCACTTTTACTCTTTAATTAAATATGATCCACACAGAAATGTGTTTTTTAAATATGGACATTAAAGGTGGTGGGCCAAAAAACAAAAATTTGATGAAAATTGCAAAATCCGCAGGGAAAGAATGTCTGTTCCTTCGATTTCATTATTTTTACGAGCCCCTGATTTCCCCTTGATGCCTCACATCATATGAAAAAACTTACTCAGCTGAAAGGGGCACAAACCATCCATCCTCTGTTACTGCCAATCTGCCTTTGATCTTGTGCTTCTGTCCAGGCATTCTCCGCCCTTTTTTGTTTTGCCATTGTTGTCTGGAACCGTCTCTTCATTGGCGCACAGTTAGCTCATTCGGTATCATGGCTGACCACAGAGCAGTGGCCCGGGTTTGAATCCTCAATGGGGCGTTTTGAACCCTTGGTGTTTTATTGAGATTTTTTAAGGCTCTTCATCCTTTTGGCTAGGTCCTGTCATATATGAACGGTAAATTCGGAAGCCGCACCTCTTAACTCTTTGCAATCACACAGCCAGAGGTACAAAATATCCCATCTTGTCTCCCAGCCAGGAGAGTGACTGCAGTGGACTTCTTGGGCCTGGTGCAGAACTGTGCCAGGTGACCAGAATGGATGATTTTCTCAGGCACATTATCGCGGCAAGTGACTGCTAAGTGTTAAATAACTTTGCAGTGTTGAAAGGGACGTTATCTATACAATGGCAATGTTACTTCAGAAAGAGCTAGTGACACTGTCCTTGACCTTGAAGTGTCCTTGACGAGGTATCTATATAATATACTGTAAGTGATAGGCGTACCCTCAAAACACACATACTCTCATGACATAGACTAAATTTTTACTTTTGATGCGATTGTCTTGTGTGTAGTTGTGTGTCTTTTCTTACGTAATCTCCTGCCTTATCTCTCCAATATATAGGCCTACATACATATATATTTCAAAACTGTACTCAGTTTGTCTATGGTAAAGATTCAGTTTGTCTTTTGTTTGAAATTAAAAAATTGTTTTTGTATTAGATATCATCGATGTGCTTTACATATTTTTCAACATTTGTTCAATTCATCAGCATTGTTACACATACTTGCGGTTTCCTAATTTTTTCGCAAAAAAAGATAGGTATCTGGGAAAGGATAATTTGAAATATGCCATCATCTGTATGAGACTAACTCAATGAACCTCGTCATGTTTAAATTATATAGGTCATGAATAACATTAATTTCTGTACATGTTTAAAGCTTTGTATCTTTGCTTCCTGTGAAGTCTTTTGCAATACTCTGTATATTTAAACCTGTCCGTATGGTTTTTTACAACTCTTCAATCGCTCTTCCCAAATGCATGATGAAATGCAGTACCATAAAGGAATTTTTCAGAGAAAGTCATCGATTTTAAACTGAAGCTAAATGATAATTGCTTTATTTTGTCACTGTGCCTCTGTTATTTCTCAATGCTTCAGCAGATGGTCTCTGAAGTTTCACTCCAATAAACGAATAGTGTTTGCCTTTACGTTTTGTGTGGATTCATGCTAAATTCTTATTTCCCCTTTTTTTTGTTTCAATGCTCCTGTTATTAGGAGTTAGCTTTTTGTATCTTTACAGGTAGCCTACGCTTTCCATGTGATATTCTTGGATAATTTTTCCAATCATCACCCCCACCCCCAC
>NW_004797328.1:1358654-1360425 GCF_000002075.1 Aplysia californica | reverse complement strand
CCACCCCCAGGACAGACGTGCTACTGACTGGAGTTGTCTTTAGCCATTCCCAAAGAGTGGAGAATATTAACATGTTCTTATGCACAGTAGATGGGCTGATTTATCTCTGTCATGCTCGTACTGTGCCGAAACAACATAGGCGGAACTGCAGCTTTTTCCAGGCGGAACTGCAGCCTTTTCCTCATCCTTACTATCGTCATTTTTTTCCTCTGCTTTTTTTGTATGTTTGTCACTCTCTTGTGCTAATTTTAAGCAGCCTGCCTCTAAATAGCGTCGATTTGGGCAGGAGTGAGGAGTGCAAAACACCCACAATAAATCATATATTTTGTTCTCTCGTCTGCTTTCGTCTCCACTTTCTGCCCCCCCCCCCCCCCCCCAACCCTTTCCTCTGGGCTCCTGACTCTTTCTGCAGCCTTTCTATTGCTACTTCTCGGTTCCTTCTTACTGCTGTCTTTCAGCCACACCCCTGATCTCACGCCAGCCTTCTCGAACAAGGGCGAAAAATCTCGGAGGTCCCGGTTGCGCTAACGTTAAAAATCCCTTGGTGGTCTAAAATCGATAAGAGTAGGCTTCGGCCGCTACCCAGGCAAAATTCAAATCACTTGTCCGTGGCCTTGTCCATGACCTTGACCTTCAAAGACGGGCAAGGACCCTGACAACAAACTGTCGTGTAATAAATAACGTCCTTCGACTCAGGCCTGGTGATGGTGGAGAAGACACGTGTCTCAGTTTACTCTCTTATAGCTCTACCTTTTCGATTTTAGGCCTACTGTTTAATATTCATGATTTTTCTCTCTGTCTGACTCACCCTCGTAACTCTTCGAAGTGTAGCAGAGTCATGCGAAAGTCATTAGATCTATGCGATTTTTATGGGTAATGGATTTTCGTCTCATTTTTGTTCTCAACTCTTCGAAGAATCAACGAATGCGAATACCATGTGATTTTAACGGATACAGGATTTTCGTCTCATTGTATTTTCTTAACTCCTAAAAAAATCAGAGCTTTTATTAGACCAGTATCTAAAATCATTAAAGTAAATATTAAAAGAGCTTGTATTCAATGATAATGAGACAGAGTGATAAGCTGACTGATAAAGAACGGCGAATGTTGCTGATGGACTGTGGCCTAAAATAACAATTTGTTTTAAGCTGTTTTCAATACGTGCAAAGGTAGAGATTGTACCGGACTCGTAAAAGACTACGGGTTCGGGTGTTGGGGCCTCTGCTCGGTCCGATGTTATTGTGTTCTTGGGGATGTCACTTTACACGAATTTCCCACTTGGCTCGATCCTTTTGAAGATGGTCGTTAAACTCGGAGGTCCCGCCTCCTAAATAACCTAACAGAGTTGATAGGGGCGATAAACCTATACCATTTCACCATTTTAAAACAAACTATATACCTAAGAAAAGATCCATACGTACAAATTATTCGAATAGCACGAATAATAACCTCACGCTGACGAAGCTTCGTTTTCTCAAAATCACACAACAGCACCACTCTAATTCTAATGTAATGTTCCTTTGTTTTGGCAAGCACCACAGAGAACACAGTACATGTTTTGAAGACCAACCTATAATTTAAGGGTACTGGAAAATTACACGTTTATTTACAGGAAAAGCGTACAGGAGCAAAACGTTTATAAATTTACAATGACTATAGAGAAAGAAAATTGCGGTAAGGGACACACAGTTGGGTACATCGCTGTTCAATGAACAACAAACAAATAGTCTAACAACGTACGGGGATGCCTCCTCCTCCCCCTCCCCTCCCC
>NW_004797328.1:1351836-1356836 GCF_000002075.1 Aplysia californica | reverse complement strand
TAATATAATTACAGTCCGAATCCTGTTACATGAACTCGTATAGCCGTGACAGTCAATTAATCCGTAAAAAAAAACCCCTTCGTCCGGATATTGGGCTGTATGAAAATGTCCGGACTCCAGTCACCAAAGATTGTACATAACATGATAGTTCACTCGGCC
This sequence comes from Aplysia californica, assembly GCF_000002075.1. Classification (NCBI taxonomy): domain Eukaryota; kingdom Metazoa; phylum Mollusca; class Gastropoda; order Aplysiida; family Aplysiidae; genus Aplysia; species Aplysia californica. Next base: position 1,356,677 of record NW_004797328.1, on the reverse strand, counting down.
AAAAAAAAGTATCCGCGGAAGCCCGCACATTGGTTCAGTTGTCGCTTCAGTCTTTGTTTTGAAGTTCTTTCGTTTCTCCAGAAGAAGAATAGGAAGCACCCCCTTGCGCTTCAGCTATTCCGGTTCGCTCAGTGCGTAATTTTGGGTTTATTTTAAGAAGGCTATGTTGTAAAGTCCTTGGTTTATTTTATTTTTAAGACATCTTGCCTCTCGTTCTAAAGCCAAATTAAAAGAATAAAACTCTTGAAGAGGATTTTTGTCAGTGTAACCCTTTAAAAAGGCGTTATCCCGAAATTTTAATCTTAATTTATACAAAAAACTGCTTGTTTCACTTTGATTTTTCCCACACAAGTAGGGTAACTCTGCTCGCAAAACGGGAGCTTTTTCCAAGAGGGTGGCACTGGATTTTGAGGACACTTTTTTAATGGGTGACCCTATTTAGGCCACATGTGGCCTAAATAAGCTAAACCACCCTCCCTTACCACATCCCTTACCTTATTTAAGCCACATATAGATAAGCTAAACCTCCCTTCTTTACCTTATTTAGGCCACATCGTTTGGTTGATTTCTTGAACTAACCATGGATTCGGAAGGTCCAGATTCTACTGATCTTTTTATTTAATGCGGGGGATTATTTCAAAATAGAGGATGATACTAAATGAAAAGTGGACCAAGGGTAAGAGTTGTGTGTGTGTGTGTGTGTGTGTGTGTGTGTGTGTGTGTGTGTGTGTGTGTGTGTGTGTGTGTGTGTGTGTGTGTGAGTGTGTGTGTATGTGTTTGTTTTGTGTGTGGCTGTGGCGAGAGACAGAGAGAGAGAGAGAGAGAGAGAGAGAGAGAGAGAGAGAGAGAGAGAGAGAGAGAGAGAGAGATCTAGAGAGAGAGAGAGAGAGAGAGTAAATGTAATAGTGTGTTTGTGTGTGTGTGTGTGTGTGTGTGTGTGTGTGTGTGTGTGTGTGTGCGTGTGTGTGTGTGTGTGTGTGTAATGCGTGAATCAGGGGCGGCTCGTGGGTCTAAAGTGGGCGTGCACAATTAGGTTAAAGCAGGTTGAAGATAGTCAAGGGCATGTAAATTAGATATTTTCTTCACCCTACCTGTTTTGAGAAAATATATTTGAAGAAGAAGTTTTCCTTTCGTTCTTTTGCTGCAGCAAAAGCGTCCATTATTCTGTTGACGGAGTTGGGCATGCTGTCAATGATGTCCTTGTGGATCGACATAAACGTCAGTGCGATTTCTGGTATTTTGCATACTTCCCTAAAAGTTGTCTCGAATTTGTAGTCCTTCAGAGTTAAATAAAGGCCCTGGATTATACGACACTGAGCAGATTTACATATGTCATTGCAATGTGATACTTATAAATCTGTTTGTAATTTGATTTTACGCAAAACAGTAATATTTCTGTAAACGATCCTAAAAGAATTGTTGGAAACGACTTTTGATAGTCCTGGAATTTGGAGGAGTCGCAGATAGAGAGTGCGTTGATTTTACTTTGCTTCAAGAAACTGTCACAATTTGAGTAACTATTATGTCACAGGCCTGCTTTGCAGCAATTTCGTTGGTGTTGTAATGCCTGCGTCTCTTGGAAGCGTGTTTCTCTGTGGTCTGTCTTGTTGATGGAACACGCATACTGTTTCTAATTTCATCGACAGCTACTTTAAACGTGTCTAGAACTTGTTAGGCTGCTATGGGCGTTCTACTTCTGTGTTAGAGGATCCCATAAACAGCGTCAACGCGCGTGTACACTTTGTTGAAAAAGTGCAAAAAGAAGAGAAAATGTTTCGCTCTTTTATACATTCAGGATACCATCGTGGATGGAATTATCGTCCCAGTGCTCAGACTGAATTTCTTCAAGACAGAGCTGGATCTCTCCTTTCCAAATGAAGACTGCGCTAATTAGTCGAGACTGTTACTTGTTTCAGGCGGCCATGGGATATTCCGGTGACAAAAGCAGAAGCATTTTGTAGAGTGGGCAAAAAGTGTCGAAAAGTCTGCATAGCGTTAGCGAAAAATTTTAATACCTCTGTTCACCGACAAATCACCCTTTTCATGACCGTGAAGAGCGAGTTCGTGAGTTTCAAAGAACAAAATACACTAGATAACCTTATACAGGGTGCCCACTACGGCTGGATAGGGACAATCGCCCGACTCGATTGCCTGAAACTGAAAAACAAACACGTTTGTTTTTGAGTCGATCGAGTCGGGCGATCCGTAGTGAGAACCCCGTATTACACAATACGTGCCTGTTCTTTCTCATCAGTTTCGTTAGAGTGAGACGTTGCAATGCGATGACCTACGACTAGCTGCTATGTCTACTTGTCCGAAAGTATGATGCTTAACGGCATTTTTTACGTGCGCTCTTGATGACTTTTGACTTTAATGCTTTGTTTCACATGGACAAGATAAGTAAAACCTGTCTTAGACTTCTTGGGGTCCTCAGTTCCAAAAAGCAGACAGGAGAAACAGTAGGCCTAATCTAGGTCTACACTGAGTATAATTTGCTAACGCTGACTGTAAGCCACTCCACTTTTTATTCATTGTATTATTTTGATATTTTTGCTCATGGTTTTTTAAAGAGTAAGCCAACTAGATCAAGGTAGTAATTTCGGATTCCTAATATTATGGGCATTCTTAAAATTTTAAAAACTTGTTTTAGCGCTTTTCTCAACGTAAAACGGATTCCGTTAAAAAACAACCCAACAATGACCTTATCTTTCTTTTTCAAAGTATTGTGCATACATTTGTGTGAAACTATATATTCTATGCTTTCAAGTACATGAAAAAAGCTAATAAAGTCAAGCAAAATGTTCTTCAGAGACATAGATCTAGTAGTAGGCCCACTGGAACATTTTATAAACCGTGAAAAGATGACCAGAGAAGTACAAAATTATCTTATGATCTTCACTTGCACTTTGACAAATTAATTATAATCTACCTCATTATCTTTTTTTTTCTTCTCATTTTTCTTCACTATTCATGACAACTGGCATGTATTGTTTTCAGTTATTATCAAGGAAGTGGTATAGGCGGACCACGGGGTCTATCTAGCCAAAAGGATAGGTGGACCCCGGGGTCTACCTAACAAAATGCTAGTTTTTTTTATGTGAACCCCGGAGTCAGCGTAGTGAAATAAGTAGATCTAGGTTTAACTAAGGATCGGTGGACCCCGGGGTCAACATAGTGAAATAAGTAGATCTCAGTTTATTTTATATTAGGACTGGCGGATCCCGGGGTCAACGTAGTGAAATTATAAGTAGATCTAGGTTTAATTTTCAGGATTGGTGGACCATGGAGTCAACGTAGTGAAATAGGTAGGTTTAAGGTGAACCCCAGTGTCTACCTAACGAAATACTAGTTAGGTTTTAGAATAGGTGGACCCTGCGGTCACCGTAGTAAAATAAGTAGGTTTAATCAAGGTGTCCCGGGGGTCCACCAATCCTTTTAAAATTAAACCTTCTTATTCCTCTACGGCTATGGTGACTCCAGGGTCCACCAATCCTTTTAAAATTAAACCTACTTATTTCACTACGGTGACCCCGGGGTCCACCAATCTTAAAAAAAAAACCCTACTTATTTCACTTCGGTGATCCCGGGGTCCACCTGTCCTAAAACCTAATATTTCGCTAGATAGACCCCGGGCCTCGGGGTCCACCTTAAACCTGATTATTTATCACTACATTGACCCCAGGGTCCACCAATCCTTACTTAAACTTAAACCAAACCTTATTTCACCTAGGTGACTCAGGGGTTCACATCCTAGAACCTAGTATTTCGCTATGCAGACCCCTGAGTCCACCTATCTTCTACTGGACTATACTATTATCAATTTGCAATTTTCATTGATTAGCATATATTTTTTTAAAAATATTGAATCAGAGACTCGCTGTCTAAAAAGTCCACTGCTAATGCTATTCTTATCAAAGAAAATGGCACAATTTGATTTTATGACATGTTAAAAAAATATCCAGAAAATAACATAAAATTATTAGATCTATATAAATCTAGACTCTATATATTATTTCATTATGTATACTAAAAGACTGAGCAGAGGCTTACAATGTAAACTCTGTGCTCTACAAGTAGAGAAAATCTAAGTTTGCGCAAAACAGATTTTAGGGAAAAAAGTTGGATCTAATTAAAAGTAAAAGTGATTGTTATAGTGAGATTTATTATTATTAACTCTGGAAATGCAGTTAGTTGCTGAATCTAAAATTAACTACAACTGTGCAATTCGTTTTATTTCAATTCCAAAGCCCAAAGGCATAGCATTAGCAATAAGTTAGATCTAGAACAAGCAGTTGTAGGCTCTCTGGCTGCTTCTAACATAGGCCTGCTACTACTGGTTCTAGACAGGGAATCTAGATCTAGCTATCGCCTGCACTATTAAAGTCAAATATATGGTAAAATAAAAACAAAACTGTGAATTGTTTTGTCAGTCAGTACATCTCAATTGCCATTTTTGTAGATCTATGCATTTTTTTACGGAAAGCCCTATTACTAGATCTATTAGTGTTGTGAAAATTTCAACCTCTACAGCTCAGGCGTCAAAAGATGTTGGAAAATAATAATACATCCTGAAGTTTCACAATTTATACAGAATAACACAGCCAGTAGTTTTTATTTCATCGAATTATACAAATTGCCTTGTTTTCAGAAGCAAATTTTAATAGATCTAGTACCAGTTGTACCGAAACGATTTTCACGCGAATTCAACCATTTTGATGATCTTTCTTTTCCTTTTGAAAAGATGTAGGCCTGTCGGATGTGGCAGTGCGATTAACACTGAGTTGTTTAAATCTAGATCTAGACCTATCAAAACACGAGGCTTCGTGGCCGATCACAAAAGT
>NW_004797328.1:1346459-1351699 GCF_000002075.1 Aplysia californica | reverse complement strand
CTTCTGTGTTAGAGGATCCCATAAACAGCGTCAACGCGCGTGTACACTTTGTTGAAAAAGTGCAAAAAGAAGAGAAAATGTTTCGCTCTTTTATACATTCAGGATACCATCGTGGATGGAATTATCGTCCCAGTGCTCAGACTGAATTTCTTCAAGACAGAGCTGGATCTCTCCTTTCCAAATGAAGACTGCGCTAATTAGTCGAGACTGTTACTTGTTTCAGGCGGCCATGGGATATTCCGGTGACAAAAGCAGAAGCATTTTGTAGAGTGGGCAAAAAGTGTCGAAAAGTCTGCATAGCGTTAGCGAAAAATTTTAATACCTCTGTTCACCGACAAATCACCCTTTTCATGACCGTGAAGAGCGAGTTCGTGAGTTTCAAAGAACAAAATACACTAGATAACCTTATACAGGGTGCCCACTACGGCTGGATAGGGACAATCGCCCGACTCGATTGCCTGAAACTGAAAAACAAACACGTTTGTTTTTGAGTCGATCGAGTCGGGCGATCCGTAGTGAGAACCCCGTATTACACAATACGTGCCTGTTCTTTCTCATCAGTTTCGTTAGAGTGAGACGTTGCAATGCGATGACCTACGACTAGCTGCTATGTCTACTTGTCCGAAAGTATGATGCTTAACGGCATTTTTTACGTGCGCTCTTGATGACTTTTGACTTTAATGCTTTGTTTCACATGGACAAGATAAGTAAAACCTGTCTTAGACTTCTTGGGGTCCTCAGTTCCAAAAAGCAGACAGGAGAAACAGTAGGCCTAATCTAGGTCTACACTGAGTATAATTTGCTAACGCTGACTGTAAGCCACTCCACTTTTTATTCATTGTATTATTTTGATATTTTTGCTCATGGTTTTTTAAAGAGTAAGCCAACTAGATCAAGGTAGTAATTTCGGATTCCTAATATTATGGGCATTCTTAAAATTTTAAAAACTTGTTTTAGCGCTTTTCTCAACGTAAAACGGATTCCGTTAAAAAACAACCCAACAATGACCTTATCTTTCTTTTTCAAAGTATTGTGCATACATTTGTGTGAAACTATATATTCTATGCTTTCAAGTACATGAAAAAAGCTAATAAAGTCAAGCAAAATGTTCTTCAGAGACACACATAGATCTAGTAGTAGGCCCACTGGAACATTTTATAAACCGTGAAAAGATGACCAGAGAAGTACAAAATTATCTTATGATCTTCACTTGCACTTTGACAAATTAATTATAATCTACCTCATTATCTTTTTTTTTCTTCTCATTTTTCTTCACTATTCATGACAACTGGCATGTATTGTTTTCAGTTATTATCAAGGAAGTGGTATAGGCGGACCACGGGGTCTATCTAGCCAAAAGGATAGGTGGACCCCGGGGTCTACCTAACAAAATGCTAGTTTTTTTTATGTGAACCCCGGAGTCAGCGTAGTGAAATAAGTAGATCTAGGTTTAACTAAGGATCGGTGGACCCCGGGGTCAACATAGTGAAATAAGTAGATCTCAGTTTATTTTATATTAGGACTGGCGGATCCCGGGGTCAACGTAGTGAAATTATAAGTAGATCTAGGTTTAATTTTCAGGATTGGTGGACCATGGAGTCAACGTAGTGAAATAGGTAGGTTTAAGGTGAACCCCAGTGTCTACCTAACGAAATACTAGTTAGGTTTTAGAATAGGTGGACCCTGCGGTCACCGTAGTAAAATAAGTAGGTTTAATCAAGGTGTCCCGGGGGTCCACCAATCCTTTTAAAATTAAACCTTCTTATTCCTCTACGGCTATGGTGACTCCAGGGTCCACCAATCCTTTTAAAATTAAACCTACTTATTTCACTACGGTGACCCCGGGGTCCACCAATCTTAAAAAAAAAACCCTACTTATTTCACTTCGGTGATCCCGGGGTCCACCTGTCCTAAAACCTAATATTTCGCTAGATAGACCCCGGGCCTCGGGGTCCACCTTAAACCTGATTATTTATCACTACATTGACCCCAGGGTCCACCAATCCTTACTTAAACTTAAACCAAACCTTATTTCACCTAGGTGACTCAGGGGTTCACATCCTAGAACCTAGTATTTCGCTATGCAGACCCCTGAGTCCACCTATCTTCTACTGGACTATACTATTATCAATTTGCAATTTTCATTGATTAGCATATATTTTTTTAAAAATATTGAATCAGAGACTCGCTGTCTAAAAAGTGCACTGCTAATGCTATTCTTATCAAAGAAAATGGCACAATTTGATTTTATGACATGTTAAAAAAATATCCAGAAAATAACATAAAATTATTAGATCTATATAAATCTAGACTCTATATATTATTTCATTATGTATACTAAAAGACTGAGCAGAGGCTTACAATGTAAACTCTGTGCTCTACAAGTAGAGAAAATCTAAGTTTGCGCAAAACAGATTTTAGGGAAAAAAGTTGGATCTAATTAAAAGTAAAAGTGATTGTTATAGTGAGATTTATTATTATTAACTCTGGAAATGCAGTTAGTTGCTGAATCTAAAATTAACTACAACTGTGCAATTCGTTTTATTTCAATTCCAAAGCCCAAAGGCATAGCATTAGCAATAAGTTAGATCTAGAACAAGCAGTTGTAGGCTCTCTGGCTGCTTCTAACATAGGCCTGCTACTACTGGTTCTAGACAGGGAATCTAGATCTAGCTATCGCCTGCACTATTAAAGTCAAATATATGGTAAAATAAAAACAAAACTGTGAATTGTTTTGTCAGTCAGTACATCTCAATTGCCATTTTTGTAGATCTATGCATTTTTTTACGGAAAGCCCTATTACTAGATCTATTAGTGTTGTGAAAATTTCAACCTCTACAGCTCAGGCGTCAAAAGATGTTGGAAAATAATAATACATCCTGAAGTTTCACAATTTATACAGAATAACACAGCCAGTAGTTTTTATTTCATCGAATTATACAAATTGCCTTGTTTTCAGAAGCAAATTTTAATAGATCTAGTACCAGTTGTACCGAAACGATTTTCACGCGAATTCAACCATTTTGATGATCTTTCTTTTCCTTTTGAAAAGATGTAGGCCTGTCGGATGTGGCAGTGCGATTAACACTGAGTTGTTTAGACCCATCAAAACACGAGGCTTCGTGGCCGATCACAAAAGTCTACGGGGCTTATCGAGGCCGAATCGCCCAGCCGCGTGCACGTTCACTAAAGTGCCTACTAGATAGAATCTACTACCAAAGATTCTCTACACGATCTTTGCTGCTGCTGCTGCACTGCTGCTGCTGCTGCACTGCTGCTGCTGCTGCACTGCTGCTGCTGCTGCTGCTGCTACTGCTGCTGCTACTACTACTACGAGACAATACGAGAGAGTGCCACTCAGGCAAAGATAGTGTAACTTTGACTCAGCCACGTTGTTTACACACTTTTTATACCCCAAATTTGACCTGGAAGTCCATTCGGAGGATTTGACCTTTTCACTTGACCAAAGTGTGCCAAAATGGTAGCCTAGCTTTTGCTCCTCCAGGAAGGAAAAAATTTGCCCTCATTCAAACCATTGGGAATGAGCAAAATTTTGCGTATTGTGCTTTGTTCTTACAATATTCATTATGATTATGATTTATAAGTTGTACACTGAGACAAACCTGTACTAAATGAGAAAGGTGCTCCATTATGAAAGTGGAACGAACTAAGTTGCCTGAAAAGGGTAGTTTGAGCATGTGTGGCCTAAATAAGCTAACCCCCCCTCCCTTACCTTATTTAGGCCACAGGTGGCCTAAATAAGCTAATCCCCCCCCCCCCTGCCTTATCTTATTTAGGCCATATGTGGCCTAAATAAGCACTCCCTTTTTAAATTGGCTCAAAGAGAGGAGTGAACCATCTTGTTAATTGTTATACAGAATCTTTGCTATCACACCCAGAGGCACGATCTGACTCTCGCCAACTTCCTTAATTCGAAGTGCAACAACAAAGCTCTCAATAAAGCATCGCCGTCACATTTTGTATGAGGAGGGTAGTATACAGCAAGCCACGCCCGAGATCCACTGCAATAGTATACAGCAAGCCACGCCCGAGATCCACTGCAATAGTATACAGCAAGCCACGCCCGAGATCCACTGCAATAGTATACAGCAAGCCACGCCCGAGATCCACTGCAACCAGCGTAGAAAGATGAAACAAGAATTTTACGGCACTTGCAGCACAATAAGATCGTAAAAGTGCCAAAGACTGGAGGTGTTATAAGAGAGTAACGTACACAAAAAAAGAAGGAGGAGAGATAAGGTTGATAGATGTTTGACTGGAAAGAAGGAGCAAACCACACCAGAGCACCCGTCAATCACCCGCGGATATGTTATGGTATTGGCCTATGGAGGATGGTGGAATAATATTGACATGTATTGAGGGATACATGGTTCATTCACCCCATTGACTCTATAATGGTATCTGAACATCTTTTATTTCAAGTGAAATGAGGAAATACTAAGAGGAATGTAGGCCTATAGAAACACCAACACTCCTCTATTAGGTAGCCAAACTTAAAGTGAACTAGATCTACATGTACTTTGGGCATACCAAACGCCATGAATCACTCGAGAACATATTTTGGGAGCAAAAGGTTGAAGGAAAGAGAGGAGACCTAACAGAAGATGGAAACAGGGCATACCACTTTATTGTATATAGACACCGGGCTTGGAACTAAAACAACACAGGTAAGGAGAATGGCAAGATACAGAGTATTTAATCGCAGAAAGGTCAGATAAGCAACAACTTTAGTACTGAAACGTAGAAAAAGTACAAATCATCGATGCTGGAAATTGCAACGTGTGCTGCGGTGACGGTAAAAAGTAAAGTGGACTCATCACATGGATAAATGAACTTTGCTTAAAACAGTACATGTAATAAATAAAACTTACTTTATGATATCATGTTTAAGAGCGCGAGTCCATGATTTTTCTGGTATCCAAGATTATTTGAATCAAGGCCACACAGAGTGGAATATAATGCTGTACTCCGTTTCTTTTTCTTTTTTTTGGGGGGTGATTCTTTGGTACTGCTTGGTGTTTTTCCGCAAGTCAGTGACGGGCTAAATACTTAGGTACGTTCTGGCGTTTTTTTTTTCCAGTTTAGTGGGAAAAAGGGTAGGGGGAAAGTGGTGGGGTTGATTCTTAGCTTCGTTAGTGTGCTTTTTCCAAGTCATCCATGCGGGACAATTTAGCTACGGCTAGGCGTTTTTGTTTTCAGGTCAATGGATGAAGTTGGGG
>NW_004797328.1:1337333-1343163 GCF_000002075.1 Aplysia californica | reverse complement strand
CTCTCTCTACCACTTCTGGCCTTAGTGTTCCCCCCCTCTCTCTCTGGCCTTTCCGATTTGTACTCACCGCTCCTTTTAGTGTTGTGACATGAATGTACGCACTTTGGTTTTTACAGCATGTGTTGATCTTGATTCTTGTCATTTATATTGCGAATATTCCCGATGAAGCCCTTTGAGGGCGAAACGTTGAACTTGTGATAAAATTTTTTGATATACTACTACTACCAGGTCTTAACAGTTTTAAGATCTGCTTTATACAATGAAAATGATGATGATGATGATGATGATGATGAAGATGATGAAGATGATGACGAGAATGCTTACCATTGAGTTGAGTTGGACTGCAAACTCCCTTCCCATCAGCTCTTCAATGCCACATTTCACTCTTTGACGGGCCTTTTCAGCCGATGAGGCTAATATGAATGGTTTTTCAATGGGAACCCTGAGCGAAACAGAAACAATGACGCCGTGCTTGGTGAGTAAGTTGGATTACAGAAATGTTACACGATGCGGTGGAATCTGGCGCTCGTCAATTCTTGGGCATGTGGAGTCATAGCTGTATTCTAAAGGCTAGTTTATGTGTCTGGCTTTCAGTGAAAAAATACCCCTCCATCTTGATTAGAAGTCGAGATATTTGCGATTGAAGGAGGTGCGTGTGGGGGTTACCTGGTTTCGGATGTAAATTTAGGGAGAAAATGGACGACAAAATTTGGTGATTTCCAAAGCTTGAGAGTACTCGAAACTGAAAATTTTACATTTTGTGTGCCTTTAATCAACGTTTTACAGTAAACCCACCAAAAAATGTATGTTTTAATGGACAGTAGAGGTGTTAAGCCAAACATAACATTTTGATAACAATTGCCAAAACCAACGGAAAAATGGCGGATGCTTCAATTTCATTCTTTTGACGGGCGCCTGATTTCATCTCGATGTATTGCAAATGTATGATAATACAGTTGACTACGGATGAGTTGATGTCGGGGGAGTTTAAAAAATAATAGACTCACCCAAAGTTTAACTTAAACGTTGGGATTTGTAAAGGAGAAGGGTACAGGGACCAGGGGGAAAAGATCGTCTTAACCGAAGATCAACTCGTGAGTTCAACGCAGGAGGACTGTATTAATATTGATTGATTACTATACTGATTACTTACTTACTCTTTCCCTTTACCATTAGGTACATAAGGCTGGGAGCTGCAGTCGACGCCACGCTTGCCTGATTAATATAGCGCAACTTAACCTCAGATATCTCTTTAACGGATGAATCAGTGTCACTCATACTTTGCACAGCAGTTTGTATCAGTTTGTCTTAACTTAATCATATTTTTCCATAACAAATATGGCTAGATTAAAATGCTTTTCTTCATAAACTTATATAAAATATTACACATTATCTCCATCCCGCGGTAAATGGGATTGTTCATAGCACATCCAGCTTCTCACACACATTTTGCATAAGCAGATGGCTTACATCACAGCTCACAGATGACATGACACTTTTGGGGCAAAAATTGTTACAATAAATTGGTGAACCGGTGAACACATTTTTACACTAAAGATTCTCAAAACATGCATTCAATAAAGAGAGTGTCACGATTAGCAAAAAAATGATGGAATTGCTTTTAAAAGCGATATTACCCAAGATCATGTACACCTTTTAAAATCTGTACAAACCACCCCGTTGAATTTTGTATTAGTATTTATTAAGGAATTTTCTAGAATACATCTGTAAAGACAAACTGCTATACGTCATTGCGCAAAAGCTGTAAAGTTTATGTTAGATAGTTTAGGACATATTTCACAATAAGTTGCGTCACGAATTTTAGATCGCACTATAACATACATTCATTTATACAGTCGAAATTGCCAAAGATAGCCAAGCAGTGTCGAGGAGAAAAAAAGCCTATCTTTCTCAAGACGGCCTCACATTGTCGAGGAGAGAGAGGTTATCCCAGAAGGGAGGATGTCTAGGGCAGATTCCACCTGAGGCCCTAAAAATATACTGCAAGTGTGACGGCAGACCTCCTTCTCCCATTGTCTACCGGGATCTGGAATGAAAGAAAGTTTCTAAAGGATGGGAAAGAAGGACACCTCGTGAGCTTTCTGAAAAGGGGGATCTTGGGCAACTGCAGCAACTACAGAGGGATCACTCTTCTTTCAATACCAGGTAAGGTCTTCAATAGAAGTCAATGTGGAGAAAATCAAGACTCAACGGACCCAAGACTTCGGGATGAACAGGCTGGTTTTCGGAAAAATCGGTCAGCGAGTGACCAAATTGCCACGTTGGAGTTCCTATTATAACAGTCCCCGGAGTAGAACTCCCAGCTGATCGCCAGAAGGCCTTTGACAGTATAGGCTGAGCAACACAATGGACGATACTGAGACATCACGGAATCCCACAGAAGTTGGTTAACCTCATCAAGAAAACGACGTATAGAAGAACAAGTTGCAGGGCTGTACATGAGTTTTGTTGTTTTGACAACTTTTAACGCTTTTAAAAACAATTTCTTCAACGATTTCGAATGCTGATTTTTAATGTTATTACACCCAATTTTATCGGTCAAACCATACATTTATTTTGTGGGGTCTACCTGTAGGGGAAGGTGGAGAGAGTTTGTTCGTGGCCTATACCCTGGCGCAGAATGGGAAAGGCAGTGATGACGATGATGATGATGATGATGATGATGATGATGATGATGATGATGATGATGATGATGATGATGATGATGATGATGATGAGATACAATTGATATCCTTGATGAATAGCATCAATTTCTTTATAATTAGCCCCTTGGCCTGGCACCCACTTAGTCACTTCCGTCTAGCCTGTAACCACACGTAACCCTAAGTACCCCTTTGTTAGGCCAGTTTCCCTGCTTAGTATACAGCGCCCATTTAGTTTTTCTCTCAGTTGCTCCTGAGGAAGCCCACTGGGCGAAACGTTGAGCTATTAAACAAATTTAAACATTTTATATTGTGATTTTATTTTTGTCTAAAATTAAAACAAGACTCTCCCTCCTACCCTGCTTACCAAACAATGATGATGATGATGATGATGATGATGATGATGATGATGATGATGATGATGATGATGATGATGATGATGATGATGTGTTTGTGAGTATTTGTGTGTATGAGTGTGTACAAGTGTGTATGTATGTATCTGTGTGTATTTGCGTGTGTTTGTGTATGTGTGTGTGTGTGTGTGTGTGTGTGTGTGTGTGTGTGTGTGTGTGTGTGTGTGTGTGTGTGTGTGTGTGTGTGTGTGTGTGTGTGTGTGTGTGTGAAGGTTTTCAGGCCATTGTTCTAACGAAGACTTACCGGATAAATGTATGCTTCCTTTTCATACAGCTGTCCTCAGTTCGTCTTTGTGGGTCCCAGCAAAGAAGAATTTGACACACGTTTTCCGACACGACGCACGATACACGTCGCCATTGGTCTGCCCCTTGCCTTTGCGTGGTTAAAGTTAATATTCCGTCGCTTAGATCAGTTAGAATCCTGAACGCGTCCCCTTTTATGTTGAGAGCGACGGCGGTCGCCGGAAGAACTGAACTTACGTTTGCCGATGCGTTATAATTGCACAACCAGCAGTGCTTATTTTTGTAGTATACAGATCTAGATCTATACTGACTTCGGTGCTGCCAAAACCGAGACACGACATAGGAGAATGCAGAGTTCTCGCAGGCATCGGATACTGGGTTGTCTTCATCTCCTGGGCAGCTGTCAATTATGTCTGCCAGACAAAAGTTCAATCTGGAATATTCTCGACTTTCATACATGGCAGGTGAGGGGACAAGTGTTCTATCTAAAGCCCACGAACTCTTATCTGATGGAAAAGTAGATTTGTGGAGGGTGACTACCCACTGTTCTGGGACAGATTTATTTGTTGCATACTTACTAAAGGTTTCAAAGTTCACGAAAACGATCCCAGTGTGTTTGTCAGTGACTGGTGCTGATGCTACGGTATCAAGGAAGGAAAACCTATACAGTTTGTCGACACTTTCTACTGGATTTAGAGAGATGTTTCCTATCATGAAGACAAATTCGTTGGGAGAGCAGACGACAGGCGCCTGAAGCCAGCTCGCTGGGAACTCGGCTGACCGAGCAATAGTTTCCGGGCACGCCGCAGGGAAATCACCGCAACAAGATTTGAACACCACACATTGAGCCCTGCACGAACAGGGAAGAGAGATAGTGTCGTTACATCTATTTGCACAACTTAACAAATTATCTTCATCGATTATTTCAAGATCTCCAATGTCATACAGATTTTGTTCGTCCGCTGACGACGCAGACTGGTTGTTCTCCGTCCAGTTTTCGTGGGTGAAATTCTGAAAATGAAACATTGAGGTTGACACTCCGTTGTTGTCCTTATTTGGAGGTAAATAGTCAGTTCTATCGGCTGTGCTTGGCTGGTTTGTCCGGTTATTCGAGAGACTTAAATTAGTCAAACTGTTTTGACGGCCATCGTGGTCTTCCACCGAACGACGGTTTCTTTGATTTCGTTTTCCTGCATCCTGGATCACTTGTTCAGCTGTGCGATCCTCTGGGGAGTTCAGAGACATTGCGCGAGCAACAATTGGTACTTTCGATTTGCTTGTGGATGAGTTAACATAAGTTTGAGAATATATCCACAGGGCAAACATTGTGTGCACACCAAGAAATCGATGTGGATAGAGCTTCATGTTTCTGGAAAACGTCTGTGACGAGTTCAATTTGATGGGGCTATTATCTCGTATTCGTATTCAAAGGACAAGTTTATTGGAGGCCCGTCTGATTTAAGTCTGCTTATTATAAACCAAACATTATTCACCTTTTTTGTATTTTGTTGATTTTTTTTGCAAAAAATTCACAATATAATCTATTTCTTATATCACGACTCCCCCTAACGTGCTAACCTATTTCATAAAAGTGTCCTAGGTGGTATCTAACCATTCGAAATGTTCCTCGGCATAGAATGATGTTCTTTCAATTATTTCAGAACTCAGACTGTTCCGTGTGTTTTAGAAAGTGCTTCTCATAATTACCATAAGGCTCTTCAGTGTCCTGTGTGCTTCCTTACATAATCTAGTCCTCTTCTCGGGGTTTTGATTAAAGATAATTTCACAAACTTAATCATTTACATAAAACGTGATCTCTCTTTGGACAGGGTTGTCTTTTATCACCTGTCTCCACTTCTGAAGTCCACGGATTTCTTCAGGCTGTCACTGTTCACTTGAAAATGTTACGAGTGACTTTCCGGTCTGAAGATTTACTTCTGTTCCGTTGCCACTGTTGTCATGGTGTGATTGGAGACTGCTTATATATAAACCTTGGGCAACCACCTCGAGAAGCCAGATATTAATTCTACAACGAAGGCTACGTGTATTCTCTCTGCTCATTAAGTAGTAAGAAGATCGATCAAGGTTTGGATTAGTCTACTATTTATCAGGGTACTTGTAAGCTGCTTACAGACCTGATATCTTTCACCGCACAAATAGAGCGCCTGGGGCGCCAGTTTTTAATCAGAACCTCGGATTTTGGACTTTATAACAAGAACAAAAAGAAACTAGATCATGTGTAATTAGCAGATTGGTGAGTCGTTGAGTAGGGCAGCATATTCTTTGAGAATAAACAAATTTAACTGATTTCTGATATTTGAATTTTTCGCTTGTGGTCTACATCAGGGCACAAGCACAAGATGTTACACACGAAACAGTCTTCGGTGGAAGTATCACCGTATCCTTGTACATGTATTTGTATCACGACTCGGATGCCTTCCGTTTGTGATTGTGTTTGTTTGATTGTTGTTGGTGTTTTGTTTTTTCAATAAAAGTTCAAGCCCACCCCCC
>NW_004797328.1:1312876-1337081 GCF_000002075.1 Aplysia californica | reverse complement strand
GGGGAGAAGAAAAGAAAGGAAAAGAAAGAAAGAAAAAAATATTTTAGACTTTTAGACTACACTTTCTTGGCCTAAAATTAACACAGTTAAGTTGGATCATAATATTTTGGGGGGCAAAAAACTTGACAGTAATCAGGTATTTTTTTGTTGTATTTTTTAAAATAAGCACTAGTCTTTCTTTTAAAAAATTAGAATGAAGGTCGACGATGTAAATATAAAATGCATCCTGTACAGGTTCTATCTAAATGTACATATTATGTAAATTTTGGTTGACGTAAAATGGGGGGGGGGACTGGGAAAGATTACAAAAGATGACAAGGGGAGAGGGTGGGGGTCATTTTTGGCCACATTTTAGCTGATGTCATTTCTGAACGGTCCCTGAGAGAGATACAACACCTCAGCAGAAGGCAGAAAGGCCGAGGTATTCGATGAAAAGTCATCCCATTGGAGAATCGAACGTCGGTCTCCTGCGTGAGGCTGTGAAGCCCCTATCCGCTGTACCACATACGCCGGTGTAGGCCTCAGTCGTTGATGGTTGATCTTATTAAATTAATACATTTCGTACCACCGCATCATTGCTCATATTCCTTCCGGTGTTTGTTTATTTGCTGGTTTTGTTTTGTATTTTGTTTTTGTATTTTATGTTTTGTTGTTTTTATCTAGGAGTTATTACGACCCCCTCCCCTTCCCGACCACCCCCTTTCCCCGTCCCTTGGCACATTTGTTTCCTTTTTTTTTTATAAAGAGGACGGTAATCCCCTTGACACATTTTATAGGCCCTATCATTTAGGAGGCGGGTGTCCACTCTTTCCAGCTATCCGTCACTGAAAGTTAGTTATACAACTTTCCCAGCAGTATGACCGAGATACTTGATAAAAATTGGGAATCGACCTCAGGTTTTCTGCGAGCGACGAGGCATCTCCACCAAACCACAACGCCACCGACTCCGGAGAACGTTCGGTGACTTATTAATCGCATTCCAGGCTTTTTTTTTTTCTTAAAAATTTTACGGCGCTTGCCACACAATAAGGTCATTATTATAAGTGCCGAAGATTAGAGGTGTTACAAGAGAGCAACAAACACAAAAAAGAAGGAGGGGGGGGGGGGGGGGATAAAGAACGATAGATATTTGATAGGAAAGAAGGAGCAAACCGCACCAGAGCACCCTCCAACCACCCACCCCGGCTTGTTTGTCTCTGGTAAAGTCTGATGAAACATGTAGTTATTAGAACCACCTATTGTTTCCCGAATGTCAACGGCTGATTGGCAGGCTCTGTGATCCTCAGACATTTGGGGGGGGGGCGTAATCTGCCAATAAGCTCTTCCAACTGTGAGGTTCCTTGATTATATATGGATTCAACAATACGTGTTTGTATTCCTGCACAAAAGGATTCATTTAAGTTTGAGCCAAGACGACTGGCGCTAATAGTACCGGCACAACAAACAACCAAATTGAACACGAATTACAAATCCAGAAGATTCTGAAAAGCTTTTCTTCAAGATGGGAAAGTGAGGTAAATTAAGTACGCAAATGAATGTGTGGGTTTAACAACACCCCTTCAACAGGGTTAGGTTAATGAAGAGGCATGTCCTCCTAACTTCACTTCCTTCTCTGATAATATGTCCGGATCAGATGGTTTGAGAGCCGTGAAAACTGCACAACACAATTCTAGTTTTTATAACATCCAGTCGGGGGTTCGAACCAGGGCCATCTATTTTGTAGTCTAGCATAATACACGAACCGATTGAGCTAACAACAGAGTGCCCTAAGAGTGAGGAGAGGAGGAGATACCATGTATAAATTACTGGGGCCATCATCTGGTGCAGCAAACAGTTGAACTTGAATCGAAAAAGAACTACAGAACTGGATTAGCTAGAAAATCAGACAGGTGCAAGTTTGTTGTTTTAGTAAGGTTTTACAGGCAACCGCATAAGGTCATATTATGAGCGCCAAGGGCTGGATGTCAACATAAACGTCCAAACGGGGAATCAGGCTTACTCTGCTCAACTCTCTCGCCTCAACAGCACAAAGTCTGCTTCGATTATCAAGGCACCCCAGAAATAGCAGTTCACAAGAGAGTGACAAACATACTAAAGAAGTAGAGGGAAAATGACGATAGTAAGGATGAGGAAAGAAAAAGCAGCAGTCCCCCCTATGTTGTTCTGGCACAATATGAGCATGACATTGATAAATCAGCCCATTTACAATTCTGCTGTGCATACGAACATGTTAATATCTCCCTTTGGGAATGGTCTAAAGACTACTTTTGATAGATCTGTGTAAGTTGGCGTAACAGTCATCAAAACCAAGACAGACACGATGAAGTCACCAGTAACAAAGTTTCAAGTAGGCTACTTCAAGTTCAAAACTAACTGATGATTAGGAAGCAAAACATGGGAAGGTGAAAGATAGTTTTGTATCTACAGTCAGACCTCGTTTGAATGTAAATGATACCTTAATATAATAATAATAATAATAATAATAATAATAATAATAATAATAATAATAATAATAATAATAATAATAATAATAATAATAATAATAATAATAATAATGATGATATAGGTTTTAACGCCCGCATTTATATAATATTAGGTTATTTTAGAAGCGGGACCTCCGAGTTTAACGTCCATCTCTGAAAGGATCGAGCCAAATTGGAAATTTGTGTACTGTACCGTAAAGTGCCTTTCCAATTTTTAAGGACTCAACATCAGACCGAACTGAGGCTAGAACCCCCGAACTTGCAATCTCACGATTACGAGCCCGGCAGCCTAACCTCCAAGCGACCGACCCTTCCCCACTGTAATAATACATAAATAAGACCAGTAAGTGAAAAACAGACCAGATGCTTCCATATTTTAACGTAGTACAGTGCGCAATGTGCTCTTGAGACTACAAATAAAAACTACTGTGTTGACATAATAATTATCTGGTGCCTTGGCGACTGGTGTGGGCAATCCTGGACCTCCACTTCACTCTGTCTTACGTTGCAGCAATGGTGTCTGTTGTTCTTGCTGCTCCTAGCCAGGTTGTCATCTTATCCAGTATCTTTTCCCTCTGTCTGCTTCTGCCTCTTTCTCCATCAAACTTGCCTGTTGTTATCATATTCTCTAATGCTTCTTTCCGCGTTGTGTGTCAGAAGAAATCTGCCTGTCGCTTACTTATATTCGTCATAAGCTGTCTTCTGCAATTTGCTTCAACAAAGACTTCTCCATAATGTTTTTCTAGCTGTCCATGGGATACGCAACATGCGTCTTATGAACCACAACTCAGTTGCCACAATTGTTCTTTCCAGCAGTTTATTGATTGTCCATGCTTCGCACCCGTATAATAGGATTGGCTCGATGTAATTTTTCAGTACTCTTTTTCTCGTTTCCAGTGACAAATTGATGTTCGTAAGTATGTTTCATTTTGTGGAAGGTTGCTTTTACTTGGCAAATGCGGCTTTTATTTTCGGTGTGACATCTCCCAACTGATGATACAATGGTCCCCAAATATTTAAAATGTTGTACTTGCTTGAGGGTGGTATAATTGATTTTGATATTGCATGTTGGGGTTGGAGTTTTTCGGCTTATCATCATTGTTTCGATGTTCTTGATGTTTAAGCTTTAGCCCATGTTGTCACTCTCTTGTACGATGACATTTAATAGATTCAATAGGTGATCTTCATCATCTGCTATTTCGACTGTGTCATCTGCATATTTTAGATTGTTTATATTATGTCCCTCTATCGAGATACCAGCTGCATAACAATAAAAGTGTTAGATTGGAAACCACAGGGTAAAAGATCAAGGGGAAGACCTCGTGGAACCTGGAGAAGAGTCACGGAAATGGATGTACAGAAAAGTGGGAAGACGTGGAGTGACATCAAGCGACTAACCCAGGATAGGGAAAGGTGGAGAGTGTTTGTTCGTGGCCTATATTCTGCCCCAGGGTGAGAAAGGCAATGATGATGATGATGATAATGATGATGATCGAGATACCTGGCATTTCTTCTATGTGTCCCATGATATTTTCACTATACAGGGAGATCAAGTCTGCAGAAAGTACACATCCCTGTCTGACTCCTCTTTTAATATGTATGTATTCGCTAATGTCATTTTCTATTCTCATTACAGCAGTTTGATCCTAGTACATGTTCTTAATAATCCTTAAGTCCTTCTCGTCAATATTGAGAACTTCCAAAATGACGATGATCTTGTCGTTCCTAACTTTGTCGAATGCCTTGGTGTAGTCTATAAAACATAAATGAAGATCTTTCTGAACTTCTAGGGCACGTTCTATTGTTGTTCTGATGATATGGCATTTACAGTGCCTTTGCCTTCAATAAATCCACATTGTTCTTCGGCTATTTCTGGGAGAATTTTATTTCGTATTCTCATCATAATTATTCTGAGTAGTATTTTTGTCATGTGGCTCATGAGGCTGATGGTACGATGAGTCTCATATTCATTTGCATTGGGTTTCTTTGGTAAAGCTATGAAGATAGATTTTGACAAGTCTGATGGAATATGTCCAGTGTCATACATATTGTTGAGAAATTTTGTCAGTGTGGTGATTCCAAAGTCCTCTAAAGCTTTGATCATCTCTGTGGTAATGTTGTCCGGTCCTGCAGCTTTCCCATTCTTCATCTTTTGTAGTGCCTTGATAACTTCTTTCATGATTGGTGGGCCCACATTGTTATTTTCCACTCTTTTTCCTTCATCTCTTTTATCATTGTACAGGTCACCGATACATTCTGTCCAACGTTCCAGTATCTTCTCTTTATCCATGATGATATTCCCATCCTTTGATTTGTGTTGACATAAACATCGATAATTATATAACACAGTAATTCGCATCTATTTATAGTCCAACCAGGGATCCCAAGACAGTCTCGAGCCTGGCAGAGAAGGGGTTAAGCCTCCATCTGCCAAGTGCGTGAGTTGTACTGCCCTTACTAAACTTATGTAAATTATAAAAAAGACTGAAGAGGTTGAAAACAGATCATGTTTTTCTTTTAGTGAAAACAATTGCTTTGCAATGAACATAATCTGTCAGGACGTTTAGAAAACAGAGGGGTAAATGGCAAGATATCTATGAATTTTTAATTAAATTTTTATTTTATTTATTTAACATTTGGTTGTTTTTATTTGGGTGGGGAGTGCACTTCCTTCACCAAGAAAACTAAACCCCATGACATCTTTGATAATGTAAAGAGTTCTTCAACGTTCGGAAAAACAAATTCTTCTTAAATTAAAGGTATGCACCATCATAAAACAAGGAATGACTTCACAAACAAATTACAATGAACACAAGGAGCTGCTGTTGGCGACTGATTTATTCCTCTCAACAAAAAGGACGTACAAGTTAGAAAACTGTAGACATCACTTACGGATGTATATTCCCACACAAACTTTACGTGTTTGGCAAGTCACAGAGATGAAAGGCCATATATATATATATATATATATATATATATATATATATATATATATATATATATATATATATATATATATATATATATATATATGTATATGAAAACAAGCAGAAAGACTACAATTTCGAACATAACAGATCCACTGAGAAAGTGTTATTTTCACTGGTGCCTAAACAAATTTTCGTACAAGGAAATTCAGCTCTGCATGTGATGTATTCTCCATCATTTTCGGCTTATCATATAAATTGAAACTTAAACATAATTTCTTAAAAAGACCATTTGATATGTCTGAAAAAACAGGTAATTGAAGCCAGTAAAGAACTAAGTAAGATCAAAGTACATTTATCTTTTAAACTTTCCTACTAGTCTCCAATTTACTCCAAAACAGCTTTAGAAAGTGGCAGTTTTTTCCCCAATAAAGTTTCAATTAAAGAAAAGCTCATCCAAATGTTTATACTTATATGTATTATAGGCAACTCCTTTTAGCCTGGTTGCAGTATACACATTGTCGTCTCATAACTATTTTGTCCAAAGTCCCTCTTTACTTACTAAGTACACTTTGGACAAAACAGTTCTGAGGCTACGACAAGTAGAGTATATTTAATCTTTAACTTTTTAAAAATTGCATCAGGCAGCTTGTTCAATGTTTCTTCTGTGCATAGAGGCAGATTTGTGAGCCAGCAAGGAGGAAAGAAAAGACTTCCAAAAGAATCTTGAAAGAAAATACAGACAAACTGATTATAACACATTAATATAATATACATGGCAATACCTTTTCATGTCAACAGAGACAATTTTGCCCATAATTGTAACAGATCTTTTGCAATTTAAAAACAAAAACAAAAAATGTACAGGAGCAACAGAAGCACAAAGGCTGTTGAAAAACAAAAACATCCTCACACAACAATGAAGTTTTAGAGCCAGGAAAAAGATTCACAAACCTAAGAAGAAAAAGTCATACATGTATCTGCAAGTGAAGTAATACTTTTAATGCATCAGCAAATCTGGGAAAGAACTGCCATCGTTATTTAGCAATACGGTACAGAATAGTCTCCACCTAAGATCCTGGTGCTCAGGGGCAAGGAAAACGAGGAATGTTAGGCAAACAGTTTCTAAGCCGACTCATCTGGGGCAGAATCCATGGGGACTCATGGTCAGGTCAGGCCGACAATTGGTAAAATGATTTCCACTTACTTTGAGATCAACTGATGTGACATCTGGTTGGGATTATGGCTTATGGTGAACAAAGAGTGGTCAGCCTTGATGGTGAACAAAGAGTGGTCAGCCTTGATGACCAATCATAATGGCATGAGGCATGCCATTTTCAATTACCCAATTGATCTCAAGATCTACATCGGGCACACAGCTCCTCTCCTTCACATGTCAAAAACGTATAACTTTCCATCTCTGAACGAGCTCCCTGATTGTTACCACACTCTCCACTGAGTTGTAACTGCACCAACTAAAACCCAGTCTGTCTTGAAAATTTGGGAGGAGAGATGAAAGACAAGTGCTATGGTCAGGGAAACAATACCCTCCCCATTCACAATTTGATGTGATCCCATCTGAAGCGGCCTTGTAGACCCTACCCACCCAGCGTGTGACATTAGTTCAAGTAATAGACTCAAATGTGAATGTAATGCTTGGGGAAAACAGGTGTGTTGATGACTTCCCACCTTAATGAGATCCAGTCTGGGGCAAACATTGTGTACCTCTACTCATTGAGATTTACAACAGAGATGTAATCGCATTCAAGAGAGTGGATCATCTGTAACACAATGATCGTAACTTTTCGCTGCTTGAATGATCAGCTGCACTCACCACAGCTTTTGTAGTAAAAATTATGATCTGAAACATGGGATCTCAGCCGAATGTAGTCCTTCAGAGCGGAACCTTAAAGGCGACTTTCGTGGAGTAAAAATTATGTTTTCTTAAAACAGCAAGATCCTAAGTGAACCAGCATAGCAAGCAGTGGGATCTTAGGTGGAGATTGCTGTTTATATTTAAGCGTGGCATGACATAATCCAGCAGACTAGAAAGAAAACAGAATCTGATCCATGCAGGCTTGAAAGAAAAAAGCATGCAAAAGATTAGAATACCTAAAAAACAAAGAATAAGACCCGCCAGTTGTTTCATAATACATGTAAAATAAAAGGCAAAAGTTCCATTACCTTCTAGCATTCAATGGCAAAACTATAAAAAAAATAGAGGTGGAACCTTGATCTAGGAAATAATTGTAAGTCGTGAATGGTTAGGCCTCTAATTTAATACTTTATTTGTGTATTACCATCCCTTTTCTTCTTTAGTTTTAGTTTTAGTAAAGAGTTTTACGGCACTTGCAACACAATAAGGTCATATAAGTGCCGAAGATTAGAGGTGTTACAAGAGAGGAACAAACACAAAATAGAAGGAGGAGAGATCAGGACGATACACGTTTGATAGGAAAGAAGAAGCAAACCACACCAGAGCACCCGCCAACCACCCACTTTCTTCTTTAATTTCAAAAATGCAAATAAAAGTATTGAAAGGTCAAATCCAAAAGACATCTATGGTTATTATAAACTATTCTACATCTTTTATCGATGAAGAATTAAATTTTTCAAAGGGAAATAAGGAATTCGCAACTTGAATAGTTCTGCTGTGAGGTTTAATGTATGTAGTACCAGGCACTATCATTCTTACCAACTGTTCATTTCAGAATCACTCTCCGGTACAGGTTTGGTCAGAACACTCTATCATGGCCGTTACACCCACAAATTACAAATGTATTTCTTTTAACCTCTCTTTTCTCAAGGTGCTTATTATATCCTCGGAAAAAAGTAACAGTCCATAGAATTCTGGCCTAATTTTGAAAAAGTTATAATCACGCTACATAAATAATCCTGGTAGATTATTTTAGCTTATTCAAAGACAAAACGATATGTAAGACTAGTCTTTGAACAAAACCAAGAAATCGTCATGGATTGGGGCAAGCTTTGCAGGAGGACTGGACCAACATGCCTCAAATCAAAATTCCATGAATAATTAGCTCAATGAGACGAAGATGCCAGGCTGTTATTGCTGCACTAGGCGGGCATACTTGTCATTGAAATCACGCTCTAAAGCAATACATGCAATTTTCCTCAAATCGTGTTTTGCATTTTTTGGAGGGGTGGTCTTCTTGTCGTGAGATGTTTGTGTGTAAATTGTCGTTTTGTTCATAAATTACCAGGATTATTAGTGTTGCGCGACTAAAACCTTTTCAAAATTAGGCCTGAAATCTATGGACAGTTACTTTTTTCCGAGGCTATAGTTTGATCACCCCGATTGATAATAACAACCACAACAACAACAGTTTGAGCACTTTTATCAGTTCCGAACAAGTGGAGCGGTACAAAGCAAACACCGACATCATAAAGGACAGACTAAGGGTCATCGTGCACTGTTTTAGAAAATAAGGGAAAACAACGTTACTCGGATACTATTTACTTTATCATGCAGTGAGTCTAGTCACAATTTTTGAGAGTCTAAAAGTAAAACAAATGAGGCCAACTATCCCAACTAGTGAACTGACAGGCACTACAATCTTGACAGAGGTAAAAATAAAAATTGAAAAATTTTGTAAAAATTCCTTAACAAACAAATAACTAACACTAAATGACGCTGACCTCATATTATACATATATACAAATGTATGTATGTATACTTGTAAGGGCAATACTTGGTGAACATAAGCACCAACCCTGACTAATAATTACAGCTATATATATGAATCCTATTTACCAGCCCAATAGAGTACAGGGCAAAAAGTGTTTTGAGAAAGAATTTTACAGCACTTGCAACACAAATAGGTCATATAAATGCTGAAAATAATAGGCATAAGTAGAAAGTAACATACAAAGAAAAGAAGAAGAAAAGATAAGGAGGACAGATTTTCTACAGGAAAGAAGGAGCAAATCACACCAGAGCACCCACCAACCACTGTGGGCAATTAGAAATAAGAAAACATGTGAACTCTTGGATAAACCTAGACCCTTAAGCCACGCACAATACGAGAAATAAGCACTTACACAGGTCGGTAGAAGCACAAGTATCATAGGTTCCCATCATCATTAGCAACTTTTTACAACACCCACCTTCTCATCCAATTTGCAAGAGTGAATTACCTATCAATATATCACAAACCGATATAGAGCTGTCAACAATGTTTCAAAACACCCATCTGTCATGCCACCAGCCCAACTCCTCACACCAGGCAGCTCAGTCAACAAGCGGGTCCACCTGGTCACATTTCATTCATTAGTTAAAGCACCATAAAAAGCCAGATCTCAGAAAGTGACAGCAGACGGTTACATGTTCAACAACGAGTCATAAATCAACATATTTTCCTAACAAATTTCACACAGATCTATACATAATAGCCATTTGCATCTTGAAAGGTGATTTTAAAGCAGTATAATGCGTTATACAGCTTTGCCTGGGCGGTAGACATATGACATACAGAGCAAGTCTATCATCCATGCACTACTTCCCTCCCTTCAGATCTCAACTTCCTTGATATGCTCCAAAGGACAATCGTGGTCAGTACGTTTGGAATCAAGGAAGGTGTGTGGGGAAGTCACATTATTATTTTACTGGTGTGATAGGGATATTCTTAATTTTTCCCCCAAGGACCAAAATCCAAAAGCAACACAAATTTGCTGAATAGAACCTAAGGCGAAAAGGATATCTTTCCAAAAGACTTGAACCAAGTCAACCCAAGCTGATATTTCAGTGTACATTATATCCAAATGTGAGAAAAAGAAAGAATACTGAACCAGACACCATGCACAGACACACATGAAATCAGAAAATTTCTTATCTCCCAAATCAGAATGAACTCACAGAACAAACAAACAAAAAAGGGTTTCAATCAAAAGATACTACTAAGATATATGAAACTACATCATTCATCACTTTAAAATAATGGAACTATTGTATTTAAAATCCTAACAGCTACTCAACTGATAATAAGTTAAATGACACATGTATTCTTGGTGAAATCAGGCGTTCGTCAAAATAATGAAATCAAAGAAATCAGCATTTTTTGGCAAATAGGCAATTTTTTCCTAATTTTATTTTTGGCCCAACACCTTTTATGTCCATTAACAAACACATTTTTGAGTGAATTTTACTGAAAAACATTGATTTCAGTTTCCAAGGACTCTCAGGCTATGGAAGTTACCAAATTTAGGCGGCCATTTTCTTGCTAATTTTACCTCTGAAACCAAACAAACCTGACCTTCTTCAATCGCAAGTATTTTGACTTCTATTCAACATTGATGGGTTTGTCTTTTTTTCACCAAAAGGAAGGCGAATGAACAGGCTTAAAAATGATACAAATGACCTCATACGTCCAAAAATTGATGAGCGCCTGATTCCACCACGTCGTGACGCATATCTAGCTTCGTCAGCTCTCAGTTTAGCCAGCAGGACTGCTTGCGATGTAAACGTTATTGAATTTGTATACACAGATGGATTGGCAACTCTTGAATACTGGTTTATCAAAACTGCAACCCTGCAACACGTTTGACCCCCCAAAAATGTAATACCACTTTCTACGATGAGTATTATTTCATATTGTAGTTTACAGCTGGAACAGCATTTGTTAAAAAAAAATCATTTTAAGCAACGTTTTAATAAGCTAAACCAGAAATAGACTACCCGTACCAATTATAAACAGACTGAATGATACTGTTGTAAATGACATCGTAAAGATAATAAAATATAAAAATGCAGTTAGGTACGTTTCTACTGAACTGAAAAGATATTTTAAAAATCAAATCTAAAAAGAAAATAAAAACGGAGTAGTATGTATATTCATAAGGTGGGAGAGGGAGAAGGGAACAAACAAACATCAAATAACACACAACTCAGCTTCCACAAGAGACAGAAAAAAGACAACAACAACAAAAAACCCAACGAAAAACAGCCTAATATTTTTCATAAAACCTAAGATGACAGATCAAGTATAGCTCTCATCATTCCGTTGACCACATCCAGACTCTCATCCTCAAGGATGACAATATCAAAACTCTGGCTGTACTGAGGCAAGTTTTCCTCCACCTGAAACAAAACAGAAATCCAAACTTCAGCAAGGAAAAAAAAGTATTATCTGACAAAAATTGGGTAAAAGTAAGGATTAGCTCTCCACGTCTTTGTACATCATTATGATCAATTTGTGCTATTCCCTACCCTGATAGACATAATAATAAGTAATTATAACAATACAGTGGAGTCCACTTATATAACGAGTCCTGAAACAGACTCTATTCTAAAACCCCGTTTTTTTCTCCTTCTTTATCTTTGTAAATAAAATACTGCTATTGCGCCATCAGACCATCACGCGAGTCGGTTTTAACGGAATATTGCTGCTGCTGTGCACAGCGCACAGACCAATTACATATTATAAAAACCTTGCCAGTTGAGAAAGTTGTTGATGATCCAGCGAAATTAAGAATGGGAGAGCCCACGCGAACCAACAATGAAGGCCGGAGCGAATGAGTGGGGAGTGAGTGGCATGCGCAGACAAGCAGAACGCATCGCGTGATAGGCCAGCCCAGTCTAGATTATCTAGGCATACCGTGCCTCTCACTTCTCTGGTGCGGGATGGAGAAGTCACAATGCTGTGATAGATGGAGTGAATGTGTGACGTGCGCAAGCAGACGCAACGCACCACAGGGTGTGGTGGGGTGGGGGACAACACAGCCGGCGAGTTAGCCTAGAGCCAGACCCCCTTCTTTCTGATCGCCAACGCCGAGCTGTCAACATTGCTATTGCTAGTGCTAGAGAAAGAAACCTAATTCGATTTTTGATCAAGTAAGACCTAGAGATCATGTTGAACAAATCATCATCAGGGGAAATACAAAAAGGAATAAACAGAGCGCCAAACTCATAGATTAGGCCTACTTTAATACCATTTCCCTTGAATTTATAATTGGATCCCTTGTAACGAGAATCCTGCTATAACGGACATTTCGCACCGGTCCCATCCCTCTCGTTATAACAGGATTCCACTGTATTAATCATGAGAATTTATATAGCGCCTAATCCCCAGAAGGCTTTAACTACTGTACGACACAGAATATACCCTCAATGAAACTGAAAAATAAAAAAACGAAAAATGAACATTGTGAGATCATTCAACCAACACATACACTACAAACACAGATACAAACTTTTAGATCCACACACATTCTCATATACTAAATCTAGAGTCACAGGACAGTGTTGAACATAGCTGACCCACTGTGACCCCCACGATGAATCCTCATGTTGAGCACCATGTTAATTAAAAACATTCGACCGCTCAGTGTAACATTCTGTCATACTCATACATCACTTTTTAAAATGGCGTATGGCAGAGCCTCTCACTGTGCAGTCGATTTGTGCATTATTTAAATATATTATATGTGAGAGACGTAAACCACCCAAATCTTTCCTTATCTTCTAGGGAAAAATGGGTTCTAAAAGGTGCTTACTAGTGTGTGTCCTTAAGCAGAATATAAAACAAAATCCGAGTCTGAACTGTGGCGACAAGCAATAGTGTTTGTGTGTTTGAATTGACTGTGGCTTATCTCGCACAGAATAATAATGAATACTATGAATATTATGTATTCAGCTCCGAAAAAATAATTAACATATACAATTGATAAAAATGATCTCCTTACCTTAAAATTGAGGAATCCTATCTTGAGGAAGCATTCTACATGGTCTGCTCCTTCCGCCATTTTGAGATCACCAAGGGAGTCACCCATGAGCAGGAGATTTTCCCGATGCTTAATGTTGAAGAAGTAATCGCTGGAGTGGATGGCATTCTCATTTTTGTTGAAGGTATGGATGATCTCGTCACCCGCAAAGCCAGTCATCTTTCCCTACGGAGGAACAATTGGGAAAGCAGGAAAAGGATAACCCAAGTCATTTAGCATACAGTCATACAAACTTTCATATACATCTTCTTTTGAACGACAGAATAACATGGGAAACAGTCAACTTCAATAATCTATGTCCAAAGCTAATACTTAAAGCTGACGCACATGTCCTAAAATGTCGTTAAATGATAACAATATTCCCTTTCGACAGCAACTGAAAGAACATGAGAGAGTTAAATTTGATTTAAACCAAAATTGCTTGAAACAGTTTTCAATCAAATGACTGAACAGTCACGATAAATACATGCAGTATGTCGAGACTGCATTTGACAAATTCTAATGAGTCAAGTTGAAGTTATGTTCGCATCAACACTAGAAAAGTCTTTCTAGGTACTATCAATAATATAAACGATAAAAGGTGTAAAATAAGGACCTTTCCCGGGAACATGCAATGCACACAAATACACACACATAGGTATGGCCAAATAACTCTTAAGATATAATGAATATAACTAACTCATTCATAAGGTAATAAACCCAAATAAATTTCAAGCTTTAAAGCGCAGGCTACAAGGTATGGGAAAAAGCAGAGAGGTCAACCTTGGACAGAAAAGTAAGAGAGGAAAAGAAGTAACACCCGGATAACTTTTTGCAACGTGTGAAACGACAGATTTCTGTTGGCTGGTGATTATCATACGTGAATTGTTGTGAGCCTCGACAAAGCTTTAGACTTCATGCATTTCAGTGACTGCATTCAAGACTCACTTTCAAGTCAGCAGAGATAGTACTTCAGGCTAAACAAAACCAAGTTGAAAGCTTCAAAGAACTACTGAGCAAGCACACTCCAACCACTATAGATGAAATCTCCGGCATAGGATTTAGAAAATGTCTGGAGAAGAGGAACTAAACAAATACCACCGATAAAGCGCTCACCATTTCGTCAAACTGGAGAAAGTTTGCAACTATCTTCATGTTTTCTGAATGGAAACTGGACTGCTGTGTGATCGTTTCATGGATGACATCTCCGATACCCGCAGAAAATATCAGAATGGGGATCTCGAGCTGATGCAGCTTGTCAAAGAACCATTGACAACCGTTTCTGAAAATTGAAACAAATTTTCAAAAGTAAGACTAACTGAACAAACAAGGAAAAAGTAAAATTTAAAGACACATTGGAAAAAATTAGAGAACACTGAGATAGATAGTTGCTCAGTAATGACATCTTCAAATCTGTTGATTTGATGAGACAACTAACAATCTGGGTGACTATGTTCCGATGTACAAGCCTGAGAACATAAAAAGAAGATATAAAGATCCAAGAGCGAAAATCAAATTACACAAATTTACTGATCTGAAAACTTCATCTCATTGACATTATTATTGGAATGCTCTCCGTTTCCATGTTTCATAAAACTACATCATACACAAAGCCAGAAAATACCCTCATCCTTCCAGAAAAACACTTTCTTTTCCAAAGGTCTCCAAGGCTAACAAATATCCCGTTCATGTAAAGAACTATTCAAGATCTAGAGGAGTTTAGCTCAGGGCCTACTGAGAATCTACTGGGTTTGGACTGAATTAATTTCCCGATCAGGAAAAATAGCAACAAAATTTAATGTTAAATATAAGTTAGGATTGATAATAAATTAAACAAAATAGATGATGTGTTAATTAAAACATTTTGCTTTTTGGCTCTACAACTTTTACCATTTCTTTGAGGATTTTACTGAAAAATGTTGATTATAAAAGCACAAAAAATATGAATTGTAGGTTTCCACTGACTCTCAAGCTATGTAAAAACAAAACTTTGAGAGCAATTTTCTCTTTTTTTTTGCCTCTAAAACCAGGCAATCCCCACCTCCTTCAATCGCAAATATCTCAACTTGTGTCCAAGAAAAATGAGTATTTCTTTCATCAGAAGCAAGAGAAATAAACTTAACTTTTTAAGCCCTGAATTTTTTTAAACTGTTTCCCGGAATTTTTTCCTAGTCACCTAAACTTAGAGCACTATGTCTCATTATAACCCAAAAGCTTGCCTCCAACTTCTAAATAGCGGAAACAAAGCCTTAATCATTACTAAAAAACTTGGTTTGAGAATACTTCTGAAAAAAAAAAGCAAAAACTAGCACTAAATAAAACGAAACAGTTGTCAGTAATACTGGACGCTCCCAGCGTCTGATGGGGAACAGGGTTATTACCTCCGGATGCTCCCAGCGTCCGATGGGGTTTAAAGAGTAAAGGCAATACCAATAACTCCACATGCCCAAATATTGACGAGCGCCTGATTCCACCACGACTCAACACATATATTGGCACTGGGTTCAAATGTGTCAGTAACAGAAACCGACATGCATCAGCACACAGCAGACAAAGAGTCAAATGTCTCCCAAAACAAACAAGTTACTGTTGAACATACCTTAACCTGGCATGCGAGTCCGCCACAATGTGTTGCAGAGTATCCCGAGTAAGCTGACAAGCCTCTAGAACCTTGTGACCTTTTGTCCACCTGCAGAAAAATATCAGTAAAAACAGTCATAATACAAACATTCTGTTTATAGAAAAAAAAATGTCAGTGTTTTTATGGCCCCATCAACACAATTTAGATTATTTAGGAGGCAGGCTTTATCTTTGCCGTTCTGGGCTAGAAAATCCAGCAGAAAGACTGGGGTACTCAAAAGCAATTGTCCCCACTTGAGAATCAAACTCCTGCATACAGTGGCACAGTGCCTAACTGCTGCACCACAGACACAAATATAAACACTCTGAAACAACTCAGCTTTAGTTTTAGTAATGTTTTACAGCGCTCGCAACTGCATGGGGTCATATGAGAGCCAAGGGGTGGATGTCAACAGAGAAGTCCATACAGGGAATCAGGCTTACTCTGCTCACCTCTCTAGCACAAAGTCTGCTTCGACTATCAAGGCGCCCCGGAAATAACGGGTCACAAGAGAGTGACAAACATACAAAAGAAGTAGAGGAAAAATGACGATAGTAAGGATTAGGAAAGAAAAAGCATCAGTTCCACGTATGCAGTTCAGGCACAGGTTATGAGCATGACATTGATGAATCAGCCCATTTACAATTCTACAGAGCATAAGAACATGTAAATGTCCCCCCTTAAGGAACAGTAGCTTGAATGACTGATAATGTTTTCGTCACATAAAAAAAGTATGATAGTAACTTGAGAAATATCGGAAAACAGAAGCTGTCATTAATATTGTTCTACAAATCAAAATTTACCGGTACAGTTGAATCTTAAAAAAACAGTTCAACATGAAAGGAAAAGAATTAACTGACATGACAATCCAGTTCAGTTGATTCGTCTTTATATTAAATTACATGAAGATGGGGATTTTTCTCTCTTGAGAGCAACACTAATAAGGTTTTAATACAAAATAGCCTACTAAACGTTTTCCTAAATTAAAATCTATCCCATCTTTATACTAAACTAGCTGGGTACCCGATCGATGAACTGACTCAAAAGAATCGATCATCAAGTCATTGTGGAATCACTGAGCACTACATGTGAACGGAAGCCTCACTTGTTTACAATGGCGGCTTAGAAGACGAACTTTCCCAAGATTAGATCTAAACGAAACTAATGAAAAACTGAAAATTAAACTGCAGTAACTTCAGACTCCTTAATATATCTGAGCACCCTTCAGATGATTATGAATCACCGATAATTTTTTCAAATTCAAAAGTTAAGGAAGTGGTTTGGAAGTTTTATGAGACCAAAGTAACGAACTTCCACAAACATATATATATATGTGAGCTTTTGCCAATAGGTGGGTACCTAAAATGTAGCACAGAGGGTTGATCATAAAGTTTTTAATATTTCGTTTTTACTAGAATTTTTCTATTTGTCTATATCTCCTCCTACAAAAACATGTATTTACAGACCTACAGATGGCATGCTAAGCTGTGTAATTGGTGTTATATAACATCAAGTCAAATTCTTTCGGACATAACTATGATGACACACATATTTAGAATTTGAACATACAAAATTATTTTAACAGTTTTCTCATTGCTTTAATTTTCAAACATAAGCATGAAGAGCATATAAAATGGTGAGGATCCCAGAAAAAAAAAATTCTTAACGCCACTGTGTTTGCATTCGTGTCATCATAGTTATATCCGAAAGAAATGAAAAACTTTACGTTTTCATATCTTAACTTCCTTTATGACAATTTGGACAAATAACTATTCAGAAGATTTAATTTGACTCACAATGCATGTTAAAGATGAAAAAATACCACTTTATTCACATTTTACTATGAATCTTTGCAAAATATGAAATATTTTTCTAACATAACCATGATGACACAAAATGAAATATACCCTGAAAAGAAATTTAAGGAACATAAAACAATTTTAATAGTTATCTCATTGCTTTAATTCTTAAACATAAGCATGAAGAGCATATAAAATCCCAGAAAAAAAGAAATTCTAAATGTCTTTGTGTTCGCATTTGTGTCATCATAGTTATGTCCAAAAGAAATTATAAACTTTCCATTTTCATATTATAATTCATTTTTTGAAAATTTTGGCAAACAAAGATTCAGGAGATTCAGTTTGACTCGTAATCCATGCTAATGGTGAAAAAATGCCACTTAATTCACATTTTACTATGACTCTATGCAAAATAACAAATATCTTTCGAACATAACCACGATGACACATAATGGATAAATGTTAGTCATCATTTTGGAACATATCACAAATTTTCCCCTCTTGTTGACATCTAGCCAAGCACGCGTGATCGCATTTAGGTCTACCACAACTTGACCATTGAAACGCAGAGCGATGTTGATCATTACTAGGTTTGAATTTCATTAAAAGGGGGGAAACATTTTTCGGACAAAACAGCTTTCTTCGGACAAAACGTGTTAAGATTTGATGACGACGTAAGAAAATTTAATGAATTCGTCTCATCCATCGTTCTTCTTTTAGCCGTCTTGCATCGTACAACAATAAGCTTTGAATGGATAGACAGGAACAATGCACGTTCCTCCAACCCTATTATTTCTCGTTTTCTGATCGGTTCTTTCAAGCATAACAAATGATAACAGAGCACGAGGCATCGCGGGATTTCCGTTTACTGAAAAATTACGTACTGTCACAGTCTTGGAATCAGTCCGAGCAGAGAATAAACATTGAACGATATTATGCTAGTTCCAGGGCCCCAAAATGGCCGATAGAAACGAAGTCAAGGGGAACCGAAGCTGCCTTGCGAAACGACAACACAAGTTATGCTCGAAAAAGAAAATTTAGAAGGACCACAAAGAAAAAACAGCTACAGGTGTCATCATTCCCAGTACAGCACCACAATTAATGTAGTTATAGTAGTAAAAGTGTAGAAGAACGAGTTTCTCAGCAATTATTTTATTGCTGAACTTGACGACAGAAAAAGTACGAACTCCACGCATCATGTTTTGAATTCTAAAAATACATTGATTCCAGAACTAAAACTATTTGTAAGATTTTTTCTGATGGCCAAACTCGTATTTCTTTGTCCCGACAGCTGAAACATCATATTAAGCACAACATATACAAATTACAAAGCTGTAGCACCTTTTTTTATAGGAATAGGAAAGGACTTTGTAAGGTAGGCCTATATGAAGAAACCCCCACCTATTGGCAAAGTCTCATATAGATGGCCAAAAGAACATAGACACAAATTTGACACAAAATTCTGGGGTGTTTTTTATACAACATATGGCAAACTTACTGCATGAATCAAAGACAAACACTCGCAGGAAAGCTTGACCACCTGCACGAGTGGACAACTCTGTTACATATATTACTATCAAGAGCAGCGCAGAGAAGCTTACCATTCAATCATCTTCGGTATTTTTTCGGCTACTGTTTTAGTAGGGTCGAACTCAATAGGCATGTATGTGTCTTTCAGTTTTTTAGCCTGGGAGAGAAAATAGAAAAAAAAGGAGAAAGATGAACGTTTAAGTTCCCATTGACAAAATTTCAATCATTAAGAAGGTGGGGCTTTGAATCTGCCAGTCAGGGCCAACACCAGGCCAAGAGGGATCCAAAGGCTCAGCAAAAAGAACAAGGTACAAAATTTAATTTCTGCTTACACAGGAATCAAACTCAGGTCTTCCGTGTGAGATGGCAAAGCGCCTTTCTGCCACACCACAAATGTCAGTCTGATGTCTCTTAAATACTATCAGTCATGAGAGGCTTCAACTGTTTGTTCATGGCTATACTCTTACCCAGGGTGAGAAAGGCAATGATGATGAGAGGTTTAAGATAAGAAGAAGTTACATTGAGCAGTGAAGGTTACAAGTTAAGGTAGATCTACCCAACATACATTTAAAGAATTTTTTAAACCATCAAATAGTTATATATCACAAACACTTTGAACAAGGACATAGCCAATGACTCCATGGAATATTCAGTAATCATGAAATCTGTGAATACATAAGGAACATAAACCTCAATCAGAACAAATCAACAATGGTGAACTCACCTCCTCTTTGTAAAAGTCTGGCATGAACTTGCTTTCCTCCAGCACACCTGTATTTGCAAAAGATTGCACGATGTAAAACAACCATACCATTTTTTTTTTATGTAAAGAAAATTTTAGTAGATGTAGACATGTTCCTAAAAGCGTAAACATACAAAGCAGAGAAATAAATAAAAACTTTTCTGATATTATAACTGAAGTGAAAAAAACCCACATCCAGGTTGATCACCTTTGTTGAAGGAACAGACTTATGCAATGAATCTACAATGATCTATGACCTGATGAAGTTCCTTCCTACATTCTCCTCTCATTTACGCGAAGCAGCACCTTAAGAAATAAAAGAAATACTTTAGGTATGGCTGTTAAAAGGATTTAGTCAAGCTCAGTCTTCATTAAAGATAAACTTTTTCTCAAGCTTGAAGTGACATTTGACCAGTGAAACAGCAGTTCAAATAAACTTAAGGCAGACGCTATTTGCAAAGCCGCGTTCTGAATAGCTCCCATGCTATTTGAAACGCCGCATTCTGATTAGCTCCCATGCTATTTGAAACGCCGCATTCTGAATAGCGCCCATGCTATTTGAAACGCCAGTACTAGGCTGGTAGCCATCGTTTCTACATAATAATATTGTAGTTTTGCCTGAATTGAGGAAGCTTTCTCAGTTTCTTGAAAAACCTCCTAGGATGTGACTCCTTTTTTATAACATCTTATTCAATTCCGATCAATATTGGGTAGATCTAGACCTAGATCTAACAACTGTTTTTGACACTGACATTGTTTGCACAAAAGTAGGCTAGTCTTGTTCATCTCTCATAATCATAATCATTTGAGTTGGAGTTGGAGCAAGTAAGTCAAATTTAAAGACGCTTGGGTAACAATAACAAGACGGTGCAACTCGGTCTTAGCACTATTTCCTGTCCGCAGTTACGTCACACAATAGCCTAGATCAACCAAAAAATAATTATTAGATCTATCTCTGTGTGCACTTTATATTTTGCCATCACACAAAACGTCGCCTGATCTAGATTTCTAGGCTTCGGTGTTTAAATTAGCAGGGGGTAGTGTCGAAATTCTCTAACGATAGGCCCAGAGAACGTATACAAGCTGTCTATTTTCTCTAATGTTCAGTGCTTTCAAGCATGGCATCGAATCCCGGTCCCGGTTCTCCTGAGCCTAAAATTATTTTTTTAAAATAATTAGGCTCGCAGACCAAGGAAAACCTCTATTGAACTTTGACCGGGCCTAAATTGGTAAAAGGAAAAGTATAGACCTACTTTGTAAGTAAAAAGCTCCTCTTGCAGACAAAACCAGAATGTGCATACTTCATCACTACATAAAAAACTACAATACAACATGTTATCATTTTATGGGGAAAAATTGTAGGCCAGTCGGGAAGACGGGCAGAAAAAAAACAAACTTCCACGACCGGGATTCGTACCAATACTCATAAAATTATGCTTCGACTTTAAAACGCAGACGCCTTCGGCCATCAGAACTTCCAACAACGAAGTGTAGATTAAGCCTTATATTTAACACACTGCGTTTTATTTAGCACTGGCGCTAATAGCAATGCGGTGTTACAAATAGGCACTTCCTAAACTTAAAGAAAGAAAGAACAATATCGATAATAAACAATCATACATAGAAATATCACTTAATCCTCCTACCAGCTACTACAGTTAGCAAGAGTGGATCAAAAGAGAGTTACATGCATTAAGATATAAACTACAGATACAACATCAAATCTCAAGACATAGATCTACTTTTACAAGGCGGTAAGATGGGACTTACAAATTTATTGAGATATTGAAACTAATGGCAAGGAGCAATACAGTTGTACACAAAGCATAAGGAACACTGTGTGCTCTTTTGTCTTTAGAGTAGGCCTAAAACTCAGAAGTGACTGGCACCTGCTTCAGAATCGAAACTTGTGTTTAAAACCTATGAGAAAATTTTGAAGATAACATGATTTTAAATATTTAGCCTGATAAACAGGTTGAAAGAAAATAAATGTCAATCACTATCTTGGACAAATGTGAGGCAGCGTGGTGGAATCAGGCTCTGGTCCAAATAATCAAAGTGAAGAAACTTGCACTTTTCCACAGGCTTATGAATTTTTATCAAATTTTTGTTTTTTGGTTCAACACCTTTCACGCCCATTAAAGATCTCATTTCTGTGTGGATTTTTCTGAAAAATGTTGATTAAAGGCACCAAAAAATGTAAATTTTCAGTTACCATGGACTCTTAAGCTAAGGAAATAACTAATCTTTGGCGGCCATTTTCTTACCAATTTTACCTCTTAACACAGGTGATCCCCACCTCCTTCATTTGCAAACATCTCGACTTGTATTCAAAATAAATGGATATTTTATTCATCCACATGAAGACAAGTGAACAAGCTTTAAGATGATACCAATAACTCTACATGCACACTGCCTCACAAATGTGTCATGACGCGGTGGAATCAGGCACTCGTCAATTTCAAGGTATATGGAGTTACTGGCATCGTCTTAAAGGTTGTTTATTTGCCTTGCATTTGATGAAAAAAATATCCATTTAACTTGAATAGAAGTCTAGATCTAAGTATTTGCGATTGAAGGAGGTTGGGTCGCCTGGTTCCAGAAGTAAAATTAGCGAGAAAATGCCCGCTAAAGATTAGTGACTTCCATAGCTCAAGAGTCCTTGAAATTGCAAATTTATACTTTTCGTGCCTTTAATCAACGTTTTCCCATAAAATCCACACATAAAAATGTTTTTTAATGGACAAACAAGGTGTAAAGCCGAAAAACAAAAATTTGAGGAAAAAAATCCAAACTGGCCGAAAAATGCAGATTTCTTCGTTTTCACTATTATGACGAGCGTCTGATCTCACCACGATGCCTCACAAATGATTACTATGGCTATATGATTGTTAGCAAAGAGAAAGAAATACTATGTGCACGACATCGTATTTGCCTCTGAGAAAAATTATTTAGATGTGACCGGCATCAGCTTCGAGTCAAGACATTAAGACTTGTGCGTAATAAAAGTCATAAGAAAAGTCTGAAGACAGCATGGTTTTCTATCTATTCTAAAAAAAGTGCTTGAAACTTTATATATAATCTGCAGGAAACACTGCTACTTTTAAAAGATTTACTTCTACTAATACAAGAGAAACAAAGGTCTTTTTAAGCACTGCTCATTACTGTATTAAAGTATTAGGCTTGCTAACTTTTTCAAAGACCAACCAGGGACACCCATAACTTCAGATTCCATAACAAAGAATGATATTACATAAAGTGGGACTGATTTTTGGTGTATGAGATAAGGCTCTCAAATTCCTAATTGCCAAATTTGGAACGGTCCCGAGCATGAATAGCATGCCCCAAAGCAGGGGAGTTGCACCTCGTGAGGGTGGGAGGGCAGACTATTTACATTCCTTGCTTTACTCTGGGTGACTCAACAAAAGATATGATGTCTTCTCAGGTGAAAAGCAGGTGTGAAAGGGATAAATATAATTTTACCTCAGAAAGGTAGTCACAGTGAAAAACTCACTGAACAAAGTCGAGAAAAAGACAGATAGTTTATTCAGTACAGTTAAGAAGAAAAATTGTATTGCATGGTGGTGAATCAGACTCTTGTCAAAATAATAGGAAAAAAGAAAATAGCATTTTTCAACCTTGGGGAATTTTCATCAAATTTTTTCTTTGGTTCAACACTTTAAACGTCTGTCAAAAAAAAATATTTCTATGAGGATTTTACACAAAAACATTGATCAAAGACACAAAAACATGTAGATTCACAGTTTCTAAGGACACTCAACTTTTGGAAGTTACCAAACTTTGGAGGCTATTTTCCCGCTAATTTTACCACAGACACCAGGCAACACCCATCTCCTTCAATATCTGATATCTCAACTTCTATTCACAACAGAGGAGTAGTTGGGTTTTTTTTCATCAATAAGCAAGACAAATGAACAAACTTTACATTGATACCAATAAGACTATATGCCCCAAAATTGTCAAGTGCCTGATTCAACTGCCTCGTGACACACTTCTTTTCAATAGGGTTCAAAAGAACAGTTCAGTATTTAGATTGACTTAAGGACAACGAGATAATGATGGCCACTTCAGACTGAGAACAGGAAGATAACGGGAGGCATGACAAATAGACAGACAGACAGGAAAAAGTGTACAGCCTACCAGAAGCACCCTGTAACTCATTGAGGATACACATTCTGTTCATTCTACAACACTTGCAGGAGCCTTGTTTTGGGGCACTTTAAAATGAAAGTATCACTGTTATTTTCACTATGTCTTTAGAGAGTTAGTGGTCATATATATAGTATTAGGTTTTACGGCGCTCGCAACTGCTAAGGTCATATGAGCGCGCGAAACACAAGTTGTTCACCTCTGCGAAAGTTCAC
>NW_004797328.1:1292983-1309724 GCF_000002075.1 Aplysia californica | reverse complement strand
CGTGTGCGACACTCCGCCTTTGAAGGGGTTGCACCTTCTGCAGACGAAGCAGTGGGTCTATTTATATCCCCCCGACCCACTGGGGGTAAGTTAGTGGTCAGTGGTCAGGAGGGCAAAAACAGGTGGTATACACACAGCCTTCAAGGGATAAAGAGAAGTGAACACTATGTTAAACATTTCAAAGGGAGATAAAAAAAATCTAAGTTTCTTTACCCAAGTGGATCTGAACACACAGTTAATCTAGAGCTCATTTGAGGAAAATAAAATATATCTGCAAAATTCAAGAATATCATGATCATATAAAACAGCACACAATGAGAGAAAAAGATCAATACGAGAGGAATCGTGATGAAATCAGGCGCTCATCAAAATAATGAAATCAAAGAAACTGCTATTTTTCCCCCCGAAGGCAGTTTTTATCAAATTTAGGTCTTTTGGCTCAACACCTTATATGTCCATTAAAAAATACATTTCAGTGTGAATTTTTAAACTAAATAATGATGAGTAAAAGCACAAAATATATAAACTTACAGTTCCAGAGGAGTCTCAAACTATGTTAGTCACCAACCAACCTTTGGTGTCCGTTTTCTCACTCATTTTACATCTGAAATCAGGAGACCTCTATCTCCTTAAATTGCAAATACATCTACTACTATTCAAGATGGTTTAGCAGTTTTTTTTAAATCAAAAGCAAGACAAATGAGCGAGCCTTAAGATGATACCAATAACTCCAAAAGCCCAAAAATTGACAAACACCTGATTCCTCCAAGACACATGACATATGGACTCTTGCTCACTCCTAGCCTCTTGTAATTCCCTACAGCTGACTGACAGTAAGGGCCAGTGGTCTCACTGTACATATTTTAATGTTTTACACCCTCATTGACACAATTTAGATCATTAAGGAGGCAGGTTGCTTGAACCCTGGCTGTCAGGGTCAATTCAAACAGCACAGGACACCACATCCCAGAAGAAGGATGAAGATACTCAATAAAATATATTATACAGCATGTCATGTGGCAATTGAATCCTCAGCTTTAGCTTGCAAGCGCATTTGAGAATACTTCTAGTGCGAAGATCTCTTTGAAACTTTCAGTATTTCTCAAGAAATCATTTGGACAGACTGTTATGCAAAGCGTACGGATCAGATTAACAAGTAAACTTCCTCTTTGGAAAGTGGTGGCACAGAGTTCCCAATGTTGTACGGATACGATAGTAAAACACGATGTACCGATACGGTTAAATAAAGATACTCAGTGCTATCTAAAAAATGCCTATTCAAAGCTATCAAAAAACAGTATATGAAGTCTTCTTTAACTAAAGGAAAATATGTTTTTTTTAAACTGCATCCTCAAAAAAATACACATGATATTGAATCAAGTACTGCTTTACAACAAACCAACAAAAAAATCTAAATAACATTTGCAACTTTATCTACCTACAAATAACAATTTTGCAAATTTATCCAACAACAAATAAGGAAAATACCAAACATTTGGTTAAAAGCACACTCACTAGCAAAATTGAAATCCAACACATTCTGTGACATCATGCTACAAAAGAAAACTGAGGGAAGGAAGATGGGTGCTAAGAGGCAAATAATACAATCACAAAGACAACAGGCTACATCACTAAATCAATATGAGAAAAGGAAATTGTGGAAAGAACACTCAGAAAGCTGCTGCACCAACCAGCTGCAACAAAACAAACAACTCACTGTGAGTGGTGCTGCATATTCTACCATTTTCACAGTATTTTGACAAGGTGCGGTCGAAGTCGGCCACAACCTAGAAATTCAATACAACATATTCAGTCAAAGATTCTAATGAAGGAGAAAAAAAGCAACATAAGGAACACAATGGCCCCATTTTCCGTAAAAGACATTAAATGAGCTATTTTTCCCAACTTTAAATTTTTTTTCGAGCTATTTATGCTTAGTTTTAGAGCCTACCTGAGCACAAACTTCAAGTTAGTAGGACTGTTGTTAGTCATTAACTCATTGACCCTGGAACAGGCTATCGTGGTTTGACAGAACAGATTTCTTTTATAACTTGACTCGAGTCCTTTCATAACTTTCATGCGCTTCAACTCAAGACAAAGAAGTGCAGCTTCCCTTAGAGAAGCTAGGTACAAAGTTTTAGTAGAGGATTTAAGGTCATATGAGCCCCAGAAGATTAGAGGTGTTACAAGACAGTAACTAACATAAAAAAGAAGAGGAGATAAGAACGATAGATGTTTCATAGGACAGAAGAAGCAAACCACACCAGAGCACCCGCCAACCACCCACTACAAAGTTTTACTCGCATTCACGGCTATTTAGATGAGAACCTCCTGATAATTAGTACATCTGTGTGCATCACCCTGGCTGCTGAATGTAGTTGCTCATCCTTTTTTGGTAGAAACTTCAGCCACTGGAAGCCGCTGCTTCGGATTACGAGTCAATTCATTTTCAGCGTGCAGTT
This sequence comes from Aplysia californica, assembly GCF_000002075.1. NCBI lineage: Eukaryota > Metazoa > Mollusca > Gastropoda > Aplysiida > Aplysiidae > Aplysia > Aplysia californica. Next base: position 1,307,262 of record NW_004797328.1, on the reverse strand, counting down.
TAACATCTGTGATATATATCCCCCCAAAAACAAGGCATTGTCACAAGATTATACGACGGCTTAGACTCAAACATGGCTAAAGAAGATCTACCAAAATTCCAGGTCACATCTGTAGCAAAAACAATGGGTAAAATTCTGTAAAACTGAGCCCTTGAAAGAAAGGGGTTTGAGAGCGTCCTAGGTCAAATTTCCTTCAGTTAGACTTAAATAAAATTCAAATCATCACAAACTTCAAATCGCTTCATTCTAACTCTCTTCAACAGTTACAACTGTCATTCCAGCACAATTTATTGAAAACAAGGAACAGGCCACTCATAAATCGCTCTCACGGAAGAGCACACTATTTCTGAAATACTTTTGATCAAGGCGTGAAAATGTACAATCAGTATACCAAGAAAAAGTATTGAAATAGTCAAGTCTTAATTTCCTATAGTAGCCCTATTGTCCATAAGGAATAACAATTATATTTAATTTCTTTGGATAAATTTTGAAGACTAGTTTAATAAAATTTGAACTGCAATATGTTTTCCTTTGATAACTCTGGGTATTATAACGTCCCCCCCCCCCCCCCCCCAAGAAGTAACATATAGACTAATGTATTTATTCATATTTGTATTCATTGATTTTATAAATAAGTACATCCTTGGTATTCAACTGCAACTCAGAGCCACCATGACTGTTGGAGTGTTGATCAAATGAAAATTATTCTTTTCATTTTGTGAAATGAAAGAAAAGCAGAGCATGAAGAATAAACACAATGCTCTTTATCAACACCTTTGAAAACAAGTTTAGTTACCTCTTATTGCTCAGGCCTTTCTCCCCTTGTATGAAAACACAAAACAATTGTCTTTGAGTTGATGTATGTACCCCCCCCCCCCCCCCCCCCCCCCTCCATTCTGTACGCTTCATCATGCATTTACAAAAAACAGAGCCACAGTTTCCTCAACATGTATCGACAATATGGTCAAGACAGAGACAATATTACACAACTTTCACTTACTGTGCGTAGTAGAGCAAATCTGATTATTTTCCATATACTTTGACAATGTCCAGTCAAAGTCTGCAACGACCTACAAGTAAATTTAAGATCCACTTCAAACCTACAATATTTACACAAAAAATAAAATACTTTTATAGGCTTCAAGAAATTCTTATTTCACTCATGAACACAACTGCATACTAAAAACAGGCGGGGGGAAAAAAAAAGGAAATAATGTTCATATCAAACTTTTGAAACTGTTTCTCCAAGAATACTTTGCAAACCAGTACATTTAGAATCTTGGAAAAAATGTTTTCATACAAAGTTATAACAGCAAGCCTTATCTGGTCCTATTATATGCGTGAAAACAGACGGAAAAAACAATATGTAGACCACATAATATATTATGTGCAACAAGAAATGTAAGTAAAACAAATTAGGTCAAAACAAATGAGCTCATAATCTAACTCATAAATAATTCAAGGTGGAATGAACATACAACTCTTAGCAGTTCATCAACCCTTTCCATAGCTCTAGAGCATTTCACACCCTAGTCTAGAAAAGAAGCTTATAACTTTTTTAAAAACTGATAGCTTTTCCCTCTCACTATGCTTTAGTGTCTTTTTTTTTTCCCCACTGAAGAATTAAACATTTTGTCAGCAATAACTTCGCTTCTTGAGTTTTAACTCATAAAACATCTCTAAACCTAGCTGAATTGTGACAAGATGATCCCCCATGCATAGACAAAACCTGGTTTGCTTTTCACATCACTGAAAGTTTTGCATCAACTGTGACAGCAACTGTGGTCAAGGCAAGAACCAAATCTTCCATGTTTACATTGCTTCCATAAAATAATGCTTTCATTAAGACTTTCAAAAGTATTCAACCCAGGTATAGCTGCATTAAAAAAAACCCCATTAAAACTATGATAGTTCTTCTTGAAACAAAAATCGAATAAGTCTTGGCTCATAAAATGTCTGAAGATGAACTGATTTTAAAATAAACATTTGATTGATCACATATTTAAATAATTTCCTAAATTGCAGTATAAAAGAATTGAGTCCGAAAAAGGGCATACTTTCTTTGTATGTTTAACAGTTATGGAAAATATTTCATAATCATATCAGAGCTCACAGGGTCTAGAGTAGAGTTATAAAAAGACTTGGAACAACTTCAACAAAACAACTGTGGCAAGTCACATTTATGTCAATAACAAAAACACAAAAACTGGACTCCCAACCTGTAGTTTATGATGGGCATCCCTCATCATGGTCCTGATTGCAGTTTCTACAAAGGCTGGATCTTTCATTCTCACATTGCTTTGGCCCAGCTCAGGTACCTTTATGTAAAATAAATAAATTTACTAACAAATCGAAACAAAAGGAAAAAAACTTTTTTTTTTTACCAGACATAACTTACTTAGACTTAAACTATGGCTCTGTTCATTCATCTCATTGCATCATACCAGAAGCAGAATCTATGCTTTACTTTTAGTTTTTGAACAATGAATCTCAGCACAAAAATTCTGCAAACTCTTTTGAATCTATATAAATAAAATATAATTACTGTAAATAAACTTTTAACTCAACAAAGCCTAATTAAAAAAGGCTTTTTTTCTATGACCAGACTGGAAGATCAAAGTGAAGAAAAGAAGAAATATCATACACACATGAGTTCCAACATTTCCACAAAGTACAATCTTACCAATTTCACGAGAGAGGGCGGAGCTGCAGTGGTGATCGGGGACATGCTGCTGCTGTGGATAGGAGATATATATCAGAACTAATTAATAACCAATTTAAGAATTTGGGTACATTTAACAAAATGAAGCGCATCACAGAATTGTTTTTATGAAGGCTACAGCAAATAGGGTTACAATGTTGTTGACACAATAATCTCAAACTAGTTCTGGTATGGATCATTCCCAAAATAATTTCTTTGCAGCAGTTCCAATAAACACCATAAGAAATTTTATTAACAATTATAGGAGCAAATCAACAGAAAATAGTTTTAAAAATCAGAAAGACAAAATGGAAGTGGATTGGACACACCTTCAGGAGACAGAAAACAAATATTACCCGCAAAGTCTTAAAATGGAATCCTCAAAGAAAGAGACAGAGAGGAAGGTCTAAAAGTATTTGGAGGAAGGACCTAGATTTGGGGCTGAAGGAGATGGGATACAGCTGGACAGTGGTGAAGACTATAGCCCAGGACAGAGTTGACAGAGAGCTCTTGTTGATGGCTTATACTCCAAAATGGGGTGAAAAAGGCTGATGATGATGATGATGATGATGATGATGATGATGATGATGATGATGATAATGAGTAATTTTCATAACACACAGAATAAGTTGTTGCATGAGCTGAAATACATGTAACAAAAATAAGGTTTTAAGTTCCTAAACTCTAGCACATTTTCTCAGCTTTCCAAGATCCAAAGGGTGTAACTTCTGAGTTGAGAAATATTTGAGCCCCTGTTAATAATACTATTTACGAATGACTTAAATCCATGGTAAACCCCACTACCCTGTTTTCACACACAGGTGTATAAATTAGCATGTTGAACTGTGCTGCTTGAAAGTACAGTCAAATCAGTTCTAGCCGCCTCCTGTCCAAGACAATTATCAGAACAAAGAACAACTTCCCCTTGAGTTTTTTGTGGGTTTTTTTAAACATTACAACGACACTGTCCAAGAAGTCCACCTGTCTAAGACAACCATTTTTCTCCTCGGCAATGGGTAGCCATCTCAGACAATTTTGACTGTATACAGTCAAGGGGCTTGATACTTACGGGACAACACTTTTAACTAAAGACAAACTGAAACAACTTTTGTCACAGGCAGTAAGTATGAGACGAAAGATTCGTGTTCAACTGTTGACACACTCGATTACGTAAGCTGTTGTCATGGAGACAGCGGCCATCTTGAAAATTGGATAGCAATTTTTTTTCTTTCCACCATTTCTACAGTTTTTAACTTGTTTAAATTCTGTAACATGCAAAATGCCACAAAGAAATAAGTGCTTGCAGCTGGCTGTTTTTATTTCTGATACTATACTTACAAAGGATCCAAAATCGTTCTAAAAGTTGGGGATATGGAATTTGATCTTTAAAAAATATTTTTGGCATGAAAAAAAAAATGTTAATAATTTTTCAGAAAAGAGAAAAAAAAACTAACCAGCCCACTTCAAGTACAAACCATTTCTCTAACTACATGCTAAAAGTCAAGTCTCTGTGTTGGAAAAAAATGGTGGAGTAAAAAAAAAGCTCCACAAATGCAAGCAGAAAGTGGTGACAAAGTATGTTTTGAGAAAAAGAAGCTTAAACATCGAAAATGTTAGTATACAACATAAAACCCAATAAAATTGAATTCAGTTAATGTTAATCACTCAGCAATTAGAGTCAATAAAATCTAGACTGAATGAGGGATCGGAAAATATCAAAAGTAAAAAGTGCTCAAAGTGAGCGAAAATCAGTCCCCTAGGCCCAAGACCCGATCCGCAAGCCCCCTTAAACATGTTGAGAGGTCGAATTAGAAGCTAGTAGAGGGCATTGGAAGCTCCTTGGCATTGGACAGGTCGTCTGTTGAGACAGGGTTTCTGGTTTCTGAAGAATGGCAGCATAGTATTAGTATTCAGTGGGTTAATTAAGTCCAAGGAAACTCATCTTACGCCAGTTTTAGTTTTATTATTCTTAACATAAAAAACGGTCTGCTTGAAACTTTTCTGGAGAAGGAACAGAAAAGAGGTCTCAGTCCATCCCTTGATCCCCCACAAGATGCATGTCTTTCAAATTTCCACCATGACCACACCAATCCTCTGTACAATCTTTTTATTCTCCTTTTCTACTTTTTTCTATACTTTGTATAAATAGAGGTCATATACACAGCAAACAGTGTGTGAGTCTTAAAAAATGCCAAGATATAACAATAGATAGCATTTGTATAGCGCAAATCCCCGCTCAACAGCAAGCTCTATGCGCTTCACAATCTATACTATGTTAGATATGTCAGTAACATTGAGCTCATAATACTAAGAGTCTAGGAAACCTACACTTCTTAGTGTCAACCAGGTCAGACTCGGAATTGAATCACTCTAGAGCGAAAAATCTTTGGTTTTCCAAAGGTCTACAAATCATACATCAATAGCCCATTCTCTCATCCAGTTTCTCCTGACCAGTGGTATGATCTAATTATGCTTTTAGCTGAAATCTCCATAATTCACTTTTATTGATCCATCTTTCAGAATCAGGGCTTCTTTTATTTCTCGGAACCCATGGCATAAACAGAACCTAAAATCAAAAAGAAATTGAAACTGAAACTGAATTGAGAGTATTGATCTTCCACTTGGCACAACTATCTCTTGGAACTGTAAGGACCAACAAAAGGGTGGATTCCATGTGGCAGATCTCCTCGCTCAGATACCTTTTTCACTTTGATGTCAGATGCTGGTCAGAGGAAATATGTGCGCCAGAAGCATTGCGCATAAATGTAATAAACAGACAATTTTAAGAGACACATGACACAAATATACCTTTAAAAAACAAATGGTTTTTGTGGCAATAGTCTCAGATGCTAATGGTGGTGACGTTAGTGAAATAATAACAACAGAGGTGATGTTGTTGATGGCGATGATGGGATGAGACGAGGATCTCTGGCCATTTTCTACTATTTCAGCAAAGCCAGAGGAGTATATGCGACTTCACTCTCAACTGTTCAAAAAGTGTACATTTACTGAACAAAAAGATGTGGAATATCATGGCCAGAATTCTTTTTTTAAACACAAGTTCTGGATTTAAAAAAGGACCATCATTTCTTTCAGTATTAAATTAAACAAGCCACGCCGACTCAAGTACATCTACTTGTACTACACAACTTACTTTTGTCCAGTTTATTCTACCTACACTTATAAGAAAAATCTTACTTTTAAAACTTGGTCAAACACAGCACAGTATGTTTCCTCTGGGGAAATTCCAGAAGATAAAAACACTATACTGCTCACCTCTCTATCTTCTTACAGCACAAAGTCTATTTCGACTTTCAAGGCACCCCAGCAATAGCGGGTCACAAGAGTGTGACAAACATGCAAAAGAAGTAGAGGAAAAATGACAATAGTCAAGAATAGGAAATAAAACGCAGCACTTCCCTGTTGTAGATCAGGCACAGTTATGAGCGTGACATTGTTGAATCAGCCATTTACAATTCTACTGTGCATGAACGAGAAATGTCCCCCTTTGGGAATGGCCTAAAGACACTTCAAGTCAGAGGCACCGCTCCGGGGGGTCTATCTAAACTGGCCCTCCCGGCATCATTAATAAGAACAGAACAACCAAGTTTTAAAGTTGACCTTGCCGGGGGCAAAGTTAATTATGTTGATCAATGAGACGCATAGCGACTCGCACTCTCGGTTTGCTGGGGGAAGAAGTGTTGGGAAGAGGCAACGGCTGTCAATTTCGTGCGGTGTGATAAAAAAAAAATATTTAAAAATTGATACAGAAAAACTATAACACACAACAAAATTAAATTAAACAGGTGGAAAGACAAATGGTGGGTGAAGTAATGATGATGTTGTAGGCTAGTGGTGGTGGAAAGACCCTGAGTTGTCGGTTAGCGTGTACTTAGACACTGCCTTTGGGCAATGAGAGGGCAATCTTTTGACTTTTGACACAATTACTTGAACTACACAGCCCTAGTAGGTAATTCTAGATCTAATTCTGGTTTTATGTAAAATCCCCCGGTGACAGTTATAAATCATTATGTAACCTCCTTACACTCACACTAACTTGAAGCCGAGTCCGAATAAATAAAACATTTTTTTTGGGACCGGAGTCCGAATAGATAAAACCCATATTCTGACTCAAATCTGAATAGATAAAAAATCTAATCGAACTCGAGTCCGAATAGAGCTGGCCTTATTATAAAGAAGACGCTAGCCGTACTTAATGACGGCTAGACTGCTAGGCTAGTCGTGCTTAAAAATGATGGCTATAGACTCTGACAAACAGCAAAAAAATAGGCCTACTGAATTGTAAAATAAATTTTTAGTATGCAGTACCTAAAGTATTTGTATTTGAGAGGAAACCAAAAGGTGCCTTACTGACAGTGCATGTATTTTAGAAACGGAATAATTAGGCCTACTAATGAGACCTGTGTACTCAACAGGTTTCTAATTGGGCCAGAAATAATAGACCTGCATGTGACTGTGAGCCTCAACCAGTTTGTCTGAAAATTTTGCGCAACCATAAGAGCTTTTGTGGGTGTCATAAGGAAGGACTTCCGAGTAACGAGCGACCACCCCAACAAACACAATAAAGAAGAGACCTAACCCTAACCCTACCCCAAAAAAGAACCTGAAACGGGCTTCATGTAAAAAGGCCAGCACAAGTCCAAAATTAAAAAATTAAAAAAACAAAAATTTTAAAAACACACTCTAAAACCAAGGAGCATAATATGGCCTAGATTCTACATCTACATTGCAATAATAGGGTTTGATACAATAACACAATAGAATTGGAATATGAATCCTCCATATATAGATCTAGTAATCTAAATAAATCTAGATCTAGATCTAGATCTTGTAGAACAAGTGAATAGGAAATAAAAGGTCTTTAACTAAAAATCCGTATCTGATTCCGAACAAAGGGACTCAGCTGTGTCTAGATTCTAAATAAATATAAATAATTCACGCACCTGATGAAATGCTTTTTCAGAGTGCTTATTGGCCCACAGGGGCATATATAAGATTTCCCCTAGAACATTTATTATTCGCCCACAAAATTGTGAGTTATCTCCCCTGTGTTTGGCGGCGCCCCCCCCCCCCCCCCCCCCAAATCCACAAATGATAATCTTAAATGAAAATACAACAGCAAAATCCACATTAAATATCAGGGAAATTATTTTATGATTATAATTATACATTTCTCTAAGGCTTAAGTTAATATATTTTACATCTGAAAGTAAGTCAATTTCTACTATAATATTAGGGAAATATAGATCTAGATCTTGAATGACTCCCAAACCAAGAAGATCCCAAAAGATACCACAAACTCATTTGTGTTATTAAGGATACAGAATGCTAATAGTAATAGCCGTATTTATTAATAATCAAAAACTATTAAAGCTAGGGAAAGAACGAAAAGTCCTCTCATCTTCAAAAATAGCTCAACAAATTAGCGCATCAATCACATAATTTAAATTGAGAATGTATAGCTTGAAAATCTAATGCTAAAAATAAAAAGATGAACAATAGCTAAGAAGTTAGAGAACAAGTTGGGACAATACCATGTATGAAATACTTTGAAAAACAATGCATTAAACGGCCCATGTTGGCCAATAAGCCCCAGTTTATTTGCCCATGTGGGCCAATAAGAGCAGCCATGCTTTTTACCAACATTAATATTACAGCACAACCTATGATAGGGTGTGACACAATAGAATTGGAACATGAATCCTCCATTGAGGTCTATAATGATCTCTATATAAATCTAGATCTAGATTCTATTAGAAAAGTGAGTCGGACTTGAATGAATCCACACGATCTGAATAATTGAATTAGTCAACAAACGAAATTCAAAATGGCCGCTCGTGCACGAAACTGAAAGTAGATAATTTAGGTCGCCGTCCTTTTTCGTATTCGCATTTCTACTCAGGCTCCGACAATTATGTAGGAAACGCCGACGTCGGCAGTCGGCGGTTGGCATGAAAACGAAAGTGCCAACAAAGCCGACGGGACAAAAAGGGGGCGCTGGCAGTCGACCAGGCCTCGCACTACGCACATTGACTGACACAGGTGGGACTAGCGATAGCATCGGCCGGGTCGCTGGTCGGGTCGCGAATGTCGGATTTCAGTCATTTTTCGTATTCGCATTTCTACTCAGGTTCCGACAATTATGTCGGAAACGCAGACGTCGACAGTTGGCATGAAAACGAAAGTACCGACAAAGCCGACGGGAGAAAAAGGGGGCGCTGGCAGTCGGCCAGGCTTCGCACTACGCACATTGACTGACACAGGTGGGACTAGTGATAGCGTCGGGTCGCGAATGTCGGATTTCAGATGATTGTCGGCAAACATGCAGGTCTAGAAATAAGTACGGCTCGACTGGCAGGCTAGCCGTACTTAATACTGATGGCTGAATTGTAAATAAAATTTTAGTTTACAATACCAAAAGTATTGGTATTTTAGACGAAACCAAAAGGTGCCTGACTGACATCATGCATGTATCTTAAACCGGATTAATTACTCGATCATATGAGAACTGTGTTTAGTTTAGTTTTAGTAGAAGTTATACGGCGCTCGCAACTGATAAGGTCATATATGAGCGCCAGAAGATTAGAGGTAAAAAACATAAAGAAGTTACAAACATAAAAAAGAGGAAGATATAAGGACAATAGATGTTTGATAGGAAAGAAGAAGCAAACCACACCAGAGCACCCACCAACCACCCACAGACCTGTGTACTCAACAGTTTTCGGTCAATAGGGCCTAACCTAGATTTTAGATCTAAGTACGGCTAGATTGGAATTCTCCGCCAGTATGGTGACATTCGTAACAAAGACAAACTAGCACACAAGATTTTCTCTACCTTCGTAGCCTGCTTAGAGACCTGGCCGTACGCTAAGCTTTGCAGATGATGTATTGGTATATAGGCAGGGGAGAGATCGGGAGCTGATTGCAAGGAGCATGCAGGAGGAATTAGATTGAATTGGTGAATGGTGCGAACAGAACAATGGAAAACTTAATCCAGCGAAGGCAGGGGTACTGTGGACCAGTCTCAACAACAGGGCAGTCAAGGCTATCATGCCTACTGTCAATATCAAGGTACGCAGTTGGAAAGGCAAGAGAAATTGAAGTACCTGGGCATTACCTTTGACCGCACCCTCTCGGCAAAAAACCATGTGACGAATATTATCACCAGAGCAAGGAAAGGACTTGTTGCACTGAGAGTGATGGCTGCATCTAAGCCCCAACGCGCCCTTATGATCATGCTTCAAGCGATTGTACTGTCTGTAGTGGACTATGGCCTTGGTATGCTCACCCTATCCAAAACCCCAACTACATCACATCGCCTCGAAGTCATTCAAAATGAAGGAATGAGAACTGTTCTTGGATGCACCCGTGACACAGCAGCATCAGCGATGAGATATCTGCTGGACCTGCTAACGTTAACCCACCGACACAACAAGCTAACACAATAGCACAAGTCAAGGCCTACCTTTGAGTAACAGCAGACGAACGTCACCCTCTACATCCAAAAATAGGAAACCAAGTACGCCAAAGATTGAAAAGAGGATCTTCATGGATGGTGCAGGCGGAGCAAACTCTCGATATGTGCTGTGAAATCGAGGACATAAGAAGAGGATGTGACTGGATGAGGCCGGAGAAAGACATGAGCAACTTCATGAAGGTGATAGCTACGCTAGGTCGAGAATGTCGCGAGTGGCCAGCAAGTGCAACTAATGCGGAAATTGTGGCCATCCTTGAGGAAAATTCAGTGATGGGTGATGCTGTCATCTTCACCGACGGATCAGTGAGGCGTGGCCAGAAATCTGGGTGGGCGTTCAGTGCTCGAGTTGACGGGAAGATAATTAAAGAACAGTCTGGAGCCTTCGAATGCACTACGTCGAGCATGGCAATGGAGGTCAAGGCAATAACAGAGGCGCTGGAATGGATCAGCATGGAAGCGTATAAACATGCCCTGTTTGTCACAAATTTGATGAGCACCCTAGAAAAAATCAGGAGTGGGTGGCTCTACAGTGACTGGAGAGCTTCCATTGCAAATAGCCACCTCCTAAAAATTACATGGGTGTTCTGCCCTGGTCACGCCGGGGTGCAGGAAATGAGAGTGCTGACGAACTTGCCGGCAAAGCAGCATCCAATGGCCGAATCATGCTCGACCCACCAATTGCCAATGGTGATCGCCAGAAGGAGAGCCTTCACAACCAAGAGGAGACAGACTCCCACACACTCAGCACAATAAAAGAAAAGTGTGTGTGGGGCACAGCGGAAAAAAGTTTGCTCCGAGGAGTGGTCAGGCGTGTCTCAAACCAGCTCCTCATGGAGACAATTAGCAGGAAGACCCTGAGGTGGATGCTGGAAAGGAGAGATGAGCAGCTATGGACATGTGCCGCCTGCTATGATTCTATCTAGCTCTGGATCCAAGTAAATCCAAGCCTGTTTAGATTCTATTTAAGTAGAGAGTGCCATGGTCATGAGTTATCTTTTTAACAAATATATCTAGATCTAGATCTAGATCTAGATCTAGATCTAGATCTAGATCTAGAATCTAGATCTAGAATCTATATCATGATCATCCTATCCTATAAATAAAATCAGTGGCTATTCGGACTCGAGTCTGACGAAACTAGATCAAGGATAAATGTCTGTCTGTCTAGATCTAAACCTAGGTCATAGATCTAGAAGAACCTAGAGTCTAGCTCTATCCTGAGCCAAGAGGGTGCTGAAACTTTCCGAAATCACAAAACAGTTCCTCTACCGGGTATAGCCTACTGTATATTTCGCGACTTCGTTCCCGGTTACCTGGTCACTAGATCTATAGACTATAGTCTATAGTTACACTCCCAACCAGATTATAATCATTTGATTACAACTGTAACTGCATTAGAGACAAGACACGAACACTGTGTCAATAACATTTCAAATTGAAATTGAAACAAGACTAAAAGTTAAAGAACGAGAAAAAAAATGGCCTGGAATCCTGGAATTGTTTTCTTACGTAAAGCAACTGTAGATATTATCAGGGAAGCAGCAATCTTCTCTACCTTTTGGTTGGAGATTGCTGACAAGCTGAAAATGTCCACTGATGACGATATATGCTAATAAGAGGACCACAGACACCGTACACATTTGCAACACGATACATATACGACACAATAATACTCGAGGCCAAGGCCTGGTTTTAGCAGTTGTTGCTTGTGACCTTTTATGGACTTCACTTTCCCCCGACAGAAGAGCTCTTTATAAAAGGGGGCATTACTTAGTTAGTGTTGGTGTTGGTGCACAGAATTCTACACTTAGTGTAGAATTCTGTGTGTTGGTGTAGAATTCTGTGTGTTGGTGTTATCAGAGAGTATTTAATTATATTTTAGTGTCTCTGGTGTTATCCACAGAATTCTACACTTAGTAGAATTCTGTGGTTATCCCATAGGTCTATGTGTGAATTCTGTAGATTCTGTGGTGTTATCACGGTGTCACTCAAAATCGTATTAAATTAATTTTTGGGGTATAATTCAATTGTTATTGGGCTACAAGTATGCACGTGTTTTTATTCTTTATCTTTCTTCTTCTTTTCTTTTCTTTGCCCGTTATCTCCTAGTGGAATCTTTTACTTTTGGGCGCCGACTAAATCTGTTAATCTTTTTTTTTTTTTTGGTAAGTGGGTTTTTTTTACGGCGCTCGCAACTGCATACTGCATGGCCACAAGGTCATATGAGCGCACGGGACACATTAAACTTTTTCAGTTGGTAGGACATTTTTGAATTTTGCCCGGGTGGCGGCCGAAGCCTACTCTTGTCGACTTTGGACCACCAAGGGATATTTAACTTGCACACGGGCCCTCCCAAAATTTTTCGCCTTTGTCCTAGAAGTGTAGAATTCTGTGCCTTTGTCCTAGAAGTAGAAGGCTAGGTGTAGATCTGTCCTACCAGAAGATCAGTGGTGTAGCTGAAATACGTACAGCGTAGCAGTAAGAAGGAGCCAATAAAGGAGTAGCAGAAGAAAGACTGCAGAAAGAGTCGGGAGCCTAGAGGAGGGGGCAAAGGAGGTTAGGGGGTGGGGTAGAAAGAGGAGACGAAAGCAGGCGACAGAAAATTACTAGAGAGCAGGAAAGGAGGTGAAAAAAGACAATTTTAGAGAATAAAATTGTTCCGTCGCCTGGATTCGAACCCGGGACCTTTGAATGAGAGGCCTACACCTTAACCTCTAGGCCACGAGTACAAGAGCCCATCAGCTAATCTGTTTTCCAGCCTCCTTCGTTTTTCCCGATCATGAGCAATTATATAAGAGCCTGTCTGTAAAAAAGACTTCCCTAGCTGTTCTCTTAGTGATGCGCCTTTCATTTCTTTTGTCTTTCGTTCTTCTCCCTTTCACTTTACCTATGTTGCACGGTCTTCGCAGAGCTGCTTGGTATTGTAGTGTGGCTGTACCATCTCAGATTTCTTTAACTCAAGGCTGAAACAAGACTCCCATAATTGGGACCAATGCTGCTCCTGGCAGGCATGGTTTGGCGGAACTCTTCGTTTGCAAAGTGATCTGTGAATGAGACGCCCTAGATGTTTTTTATTGTAGCGTCACCCATCTAGCTCTGATGTGAATAAAGGTCCATGCTTTGGGGATACAGAATATCAGTGCCCAGAGATGTCGATGTTTCGGGAGGGGGGGGGGTCACTGAAATGCTGTCATCCGGCTACGTGATTAAGGTCTTCAGGCCAGGCGTGGCTCATGCTACCATTGACTGAGCTAGTCTTGGAAAAATTTGAGATCCTTTGTAATCCATACTGTCCCTAGGCACTATGATATTGTGTCACTGTGACGAATCTCTGGCAATGTAGGCTATTGTATTATCTATTATTCTGTAGGGCCTACTTCTATTTATAGAATTCTGTGATATTCTTTTATCATGGTCCATTTTCCACCTGCTAGCTTGGTTTCTATCAGCGCATGTTTTCCATTCCAAATTAGGTCGAGATGTTGTCCGGACAATATTAATCCAATTTTTCTTCTTTTCCAGCGGTTCCATCAATTTGGTAGCAAATCACGGTTTTTAAAAAAAAATGTCTCTTATTCCTCAATGACTGTTGTGACTTGGTTTTCAACAGGCGATGATCACAATCCTTTCAAGAAGATGTTACTGAAGAGGAATGGGACGATGTTAACAACCTTTGCAGCTTCGGATCCATGTGTAGGTCCAAATCTAATTCTGCAAGCGAAAAATACTACGGTACACTGATTGTTTTGACTTATGGAATCTGGTAGCCTATTCGTCAGCTTCTATCCCCTGACGCATAATTCACGACCCATGATAGCTTGAGCTAGGCCTTAAATTCTCATAGTTCCCAGAAGGTCTGTAGTCCATAACACGACATGCCAAACTCTGTCAAACACATTCAATCTGAAAAGACTTCATAGTAGCAAGCTAGTGTTTTTGCTGGTGGAGGCGCCATTCACAGTTTGTGCCGAGAAAGTTTTGCTGTATTTAGATTTGTCCTGTGTCGTTTCTGCTCCTCCAAAAAGTCCAAATCAATAATATAAAAAAATGTATAGGCTTATCTTGAGGCATGGCTCATCA
>NW_004797328.1:1290222-1291252 GCF_000002075.1 Aplysia californica | reverse complement strand
GGCTATTTCTGTGGCAGTGAAACCTTTTTGAATGTTAGGCATACTGTTCATTGTTGATTATGAACGTCTTTTTACATTTAATTTATGAGGTTTACGTTTATAGGTGAATTTGACAACGACAATGTTTCAAAATTAGAAAGGGAAGCAGTGATTATTTGATTATATAGACGCTTCGCCCCTGCTTCCGACCCTGCCTGTCAAGGCCAACCCGAGCTGAGGGCATCAGAAAGACAGTGATACTCAATAGACATTCCCCGCCTCGCTGGAATCGAACTGCGGTTCTCCCGTCATATTTTGTTAGACCATGAAATGATATCTCCCTAGCGGCAGCCCTGGTCGGGAACGTACGTATCTGTTGAACAACACCATTAAACAATTTAACTCAGAAGCTGATTTTTATCATAAGTCGAGCCAGTGAGCTCTGTAGCGATGATTGAAATCTTTCGAGATCATCGATTTAGTTCTATAGTGTGTTTTACGGCACTTGCAACACACTGCGGTCATATAAGTGCCGAAGACTAGATTTGTTACAAGAGAGGTATAGCATTCCAAAAAGGAGGAAAGATCATATAGGGACGAAGATGTTTAATAGGAAAGAAGGACCAAACCACGCCAGAGCCCCCATCTACGTCAACCACCCAAGATCACCGAGAGGTGGCGGGTGCGTCATTACGTAACCATAAGCCTACTCATCCGGTGCCCTGCCGACTGGCGTGGGCGATCATGGACTCCCTCTCACAACGTTTTTAGTGCCAGCTGAGCCAAGGCCACAGAATTCTACACTTGTGTAGAATTCTGTGGCCAAGGCCTATACGTTCTTATTAACCGTCCTCTGACAATCTTGGCCAAGGCCTATAAGCAGAACGATTAAGCAGTGGAGCAAACTCTCTGTGTGTGTGTGTGTGTGTGTGTGTGTGTGTGTGTGTGTGTGTGTGTGCGCGTGTGCGTGCGCGTGCATGTGCGTGTGCGTGTGCGTGTGTGTGTGTGTGTGTGTACATTCGTGTGTATGTGTATGCGCGCGCGCGCGCGT
>NW_004797328.1:1270812-1289295 GCF_000002075.1 Aplysia californica | reverse complement strand
TACAGGTGATAAAATGAAAGGGAAGAAAATAAGAAAAGACGTAGGCCCCGCCTCGCCCTCGCAATTGGGTGGTGTGGGGTGGTGGGGATAGAGAAAGTGAGGGGGGTGGGGAATGGGGTGGGAGGAAGTCGAGGGGGGGGAAGGGGAATTTATATTGAAAGGGGGGGGGGGGTGCAAAAATCCCCAAAAAGGTGTAAGATTATATTTAAACTGTTTTGGTACACCATACAACCTCCATGCAGTTTTTGTTTTACTACGAGATTCACATTTAACTTTTGATTTTGATCTAACAAAACTCACGTTTGTTACTTTGATTGCAATGAGCATACCAACAATGTATTCCAATATATTCCATGACATTTTTAGCTCTGTACACGTCTTGCAACTTTTCTTGAAACTTTTTGCAACTTTTGCTATTTTCAAATTCAACTTTCTCTAAGGAAACTACAAGGCTGACTGATTGAGACAACTTTTGACGGAGAACCTGGATACCTAGAGGTGTTATCTCTGGCTCAGAGGTTAGTGGCTATGGTCACTATTAGCTGCCGTCATGCATTCTGACTGTAATAGTTTGTGCGTTTGGCTTCATCTTTTTTTTGCATTTTCTGTTCTTATTAATACGTTTCTTCCTCAAAAGAGGAAAGAACAATGTTTTAAAAAGACATCTGGACCTACCTGTCAAACATGAAACATCTGCAGACATGAGAACAACTTTTGATTGATTGAAAAATTGAACAGGCTCAAGGAACAAAACTCCTAAGATCTTTTAACAAGCGAAATGATCAACTTGTCAATTAAATGACTTATTACTGATATTACTTCCCTTAAGTCACACGGCGAGGTGTTTGGTTAACTCGTTTTGTGAGAAATGCGAAAAATCGTGAAAACGGGGAATCCAAAATTATGCAAATGTTGCGGAATTATGCGGAAAAAAAAAAGCGGCTGCACAATCGCATAATCCGACGAGGACAGCCTTATGTACTTGCGAGCGCCGTAAAACTTCTAAAAAAATTTTTTTTTTTTAACTTCTAAAAAAAATTAAAAAATTCTGAAGCTGCCCACTTTTGGCATAGGTCAAGATTTTTCTGGAAACCCCAGAAATCTGGTTTAGTTTTAGCCAGCTTGTCCTTTTATTTAAAGGCTGATGTTAGGGGACCGTACGCCCCAATAGCGCTTGGCGCTAGGGGACCGTACGCCCCCATAGTGTTTGGCGCTAGGGGACCGTATGTCCTACCTGCGCTAAGGTGTGGTGTTACGGGACCGTACGCAGATATGCATGCATCTGGACTTTGCAAAAATACTGGAGGAAAATGGCCAGTTTAATGAAGCTCCTGACGTAAGGAGTTATTACTAGGAGAATGTTTAAAATGTCTGAATACGATTGTGAGGTGTCTAGTGGCCGTGGGTGAACCAAAATTTGAAATTTGCTCACGTCTGCACCCACATTGTTATGTGTCAATAAAAGAAATCAAAGAGAGGGAGGGGGAGGGGAGAGAGAGAGAGAGGGGGGGGAGAGACAGAGAGGGGGGAAGAGAGAGATAGAGAGAGAAAAGAGAGAGAGAGAGAGTGTGAGAGTGTGAGAGTGTGAGTGAGTGAGTGAGTGAGTGAGTGAGTGAGTGAGTGAGTGAGTGAGTGAGTGAGTGAGTGAGTGAGTGAGTGAGTGAGTGAGTGAGTGAGAGAGAGAGAGAGAGAGAGAGAGGGGGGGGGGGCGTGAGAGAAAGAGAGAGATGAACAAATTTACACAAACGCCAGAAATTTACTCACTTTTGCATGAGAGAACACGCTTGAGCACGCACACAGTTGTGATAGCGCGCAAGACGCAAGATCAACTCACATCCAGTGACAATAACAAAAACATGAAAAGAAAGGGGAAAAAAAGACAGCTTGGAAAAGGTAGATGAAGAGCAAAGCAAACTATTGTAGAGACTTGACAGAACGTCGGGTTGTGAACTAAGCACCGACGAATTAAAGTTTATTTGCAAGCGCATTACACATAATATTATTATACGCCTGTCCACATTACTAATAACTGGACTACTTTTGCGCGCAGGTGTCGTGTAACTATAGAGCGGTCAAAAATTCGTGGTGCAACTTTTCCTCAAATATCTCTTTTAACGGGAGAATCATTGTCACCCATACTTTGCACAGCAGTTTGTATTTAAAAAATGTCTTAACCGAATCATATTTTTCCACAACAATTGAGGCTCGATCAAAGAAATGTTCTTCATAAATTTATATAAAATACTAGGCCTATAAATCTCCATCACGCAAAAAATGTGATTGTTCATAGCACTTCTCGCACACATTTTGCATACGCATAATATATATGGGCTATGTCATAGCTCGCCAATGACACTTTTTAGAGGCAAAACTTCATACAAAAATGTTTTTATGATGAACACATTCTTTTTACACTAAAGGTTTCCTAAACATACGTTCAATAAGCATGCATGCTATTGCGATTGGAAAAAAATGACAGACTTGCTTTTAAAAGCCATATTGCCGGAGCTATAAAATTTTAAAAATTTGCAGAAACAATCGACTGGGATTTTTTATTAGTACTTATTAAGGAATTTTCTAGAATACAGTGAGCAGGAGTTTGAAACAATATTCACCTCCAATCACTCATGATAAAAAGAGGAATGAACATGAATACCTAGCCAATAATACAAACAAAAACTAGTAAGATAAATTCTACATAGTAAATTTATTAAACATATTTTTCTGCTGCCCGCACAAAAGGAGCTCTTTCCACAGTTTTGAAAAGTCCAAAAAGACAGGTAAACTGACATACGTAGTACATAATATCAATGACAGTTCAGACAACCTTTTTACGCCTTCAATCATGCCGCTGTCACTGAAACTTCTCCCTCAGACAAACTAAAAAGTGTTCTGAGGGGTCAACAATAAGCGGTCAGATGTAAGTCATTATATGAGGCCTAAGAGTCAACAACGAGAGGTCGGAGTTAATTCAAGACATGAATAATTAATAAAGGGTCAACAACATGGGGTCGGACAAACGGTAAATTTCTAAAAGGTCACCAAGTAGGGTCGGACTGAAGTCACGACAACAGTCCTGAGGGTCAACAACGAGGGATAGGACTAAAGTTAAATTTATAAATGGTCAATAACAAGGCATCGAGGCTAAGTCAAGACATGAGTCTTGAGGGTCAACAACGTGGGGTCAGACTAAAGGAAAAGTTATTAATGGTCTACAAAGAGGAATTGAAGCTAAGTCAAGACATGAGTCTTGAGGGTCAACAGCGTGGGGTCTGACTAAATAATCAACATTAGGAGTTGGAGGTAAGTCAAGACATGAGTCCTGGGGGTCAACAACATGGGGTTGGACTAAAGGTAAATTTATAAACTGTCAACAACGAGGGATAGAGGCTAAGTCAAGACATGAGTCCTCCTGAGGGTCAACAACGTGGGGTCGGACTAAAGGCAGAGTTATAAATTATCAATAATGAGGGGTAGGGGTTAAGTCAAGGCATGAATCTTGAGGGTCAACAACATGGGTTGGACTAAAGGTAAAATTCTAAAGGGTTAACCAGAGGGGGCAGACCAAAGTCAAGACATGAGTCCTGAGGGTCAACAACATGGGGTTGGACTAAAAGAAAAAATCATAAATGGTCAACAACAAGGGGTCGGAGCTTAGTCAATAGGGTCAACATGGGGTTGGATTGAAGGTCAAATTTTAAAGTGTCACGCCGAGGGGACGCATCGAAGTCAAGACATGTGTTCTGAGGGTCAACAACGTGAAAAAGGATAAAAGGCACAGTTATATAAACGGTCAACAACGAGGGGTTGGGGGAAAGTCAAGACATGATTCCTGAGGGTCAACAACGTGGGGTCGGACTAAAGGCAAAGTTATAAATCATCAGTAACGAGGGGTAGGGGTTAAGTCAAGAAATGAATCTTGAGGGTCAACAACAAGGGGTCGGACTATAGGCAAAGTACTATGGTCAACAACGATGGGTTGGAGCTTAGTCAAGACACGAGTCTTGAGGGTCAACAACGTGGGGTCGGACTAAAGGATAAATTTTTAATAGTCAACAGCGAGGGGTTGGAGCTTAGTCGTTAGGGTCAACAACATGGGGTTGGATTGAAGGTCAAGTTCTAAAGAGTCACCAAGAGGGGACAGATCGAAGTCAAGACATGAGTCCTGAGGGTCAACAACGTGGGGTCGGACAAAAGGTAAATTGGTAAATTTATAAACGGTCAACAACGAGGGATAGCTGGGGCTAAGTCAAGACAAGATGTCCTGAGGGTCAACAACGAGGGATAGCTGGGGCTAAGTCAAGACAAGATGTCCTGAGGGTCAACAACGTGGGGTCAGACAAAAGGCAAAGTTATAAGCGGTCAATAACGAGGAATTGGGGTTAAGTCAAGACATGAATCTTGAGGGTCAACAACGTGGGGTCGGACAAAAGGCAAAGTTATAAGCGGTCAATAACGAGGAATTGGGGTTAAGTCAAGACATGAATCTTGAGGGTCAACAACGTGGGGTCGGACTCAAGGTAAAGTTCTAAAGGGCCACCAAGAGGGGTTGGAGGAACGTCAAGACACGAGTCCTGAAGGTCAACAACGTGGGGTCAGACAAAAGGCAAAGTTATAAACGATCAACAATGAAGGATGGGAAGTAAGTCAAGACACGAGTCCTGTGGGTCAACAACGAGGGGTCAGACTAAACGTAAAGTTCGAAAGGGTCACAAAGAGGGGGAGGACTGAAGTCAAAGCATATGAGGCCTGAGGGTCAACAACGTGGGGTCAGAATAATAATAACAATGCTGATAATTTCTATAGCACCCACTCCCGTGTGAACACAGCTTTAGGCGCTTTACATGTACGAACTATTTTCCCACTCGCATACGTGCGCACGCACCCACACATACACATACACACACACGCACACACATCTACTTGCTAATCACACGTTACAAGAAGAGCACATACAAATACATAATAAAATAATATAAACTATGCAATTCGCACAATACATAAATGGATACATAGTCATTTACATAAACATTGTACTGAACATGAAACTACTGACATGATGATTTCATTAAATGTGTCTTTAAAGATATTTTAAATTTAGACTCAGATGCGGTATGTCTCAAGGGTTGGGGAAGAGAGTTCCAAACTGATGGAGCAAGGTAGGCAAACGATCTTTCAGCTAATTTTTTTTTACCTCCCTTTCTGGGATACTGATCACCCGATCTTAGTGATCTAGAGTTTGGAGCATAAATTTGGATGAGATCACTGATATATGAGGGAGCTTTATTATTGGCACATTTATGATATAATATTGTAATTTTATATGCTATTCTAGCTGACAAAGGGAGCCAATGCAACGTTCTTAAGATGGGAGTAATGTGATTCCTCTTCTTTTTTCTGTAGTACTAGCCTTGCAGCTTGATTTTGAAAATGTAACTATTTGGTATGTTAGTTAATAAAGCACTGCAATGATCGAAGCGTGAAAACAGATGACACGAGCGTTTTCAATGAGCCTTCATTCAAAAACAGATATATGACAAAAGAAAAAGTTTTAAGTGATCAACAACGAGGGGTTGGAGCTAAGTCAAGACATGAGTCCTGAGGGTTAACAACGTGGGGTCGGACCAAAGGTAAAGTTCTAAATAACAATAAGGGGGTGGAACTAAGTTAATAAGTCCTACTAAAGGGTCACCAAGAGGGGTTGGAGCTAAGTCAAGGAATGTGGGGTCAAAGTAAAGTTCTAACAGGTTAACAAGAAGGGATCAGAATAAAGTTCCAAAGCTTTTACAAAGAGGGACTGGAGTAAATCTCCAACAAAAACATGAAGACCTGAGTTTAAACACATTGGCTGTTGAACCATTTTTCTTACAGTAAACAAGCTTTTCGTTGTGTTTTTAAAAAAATTTGTAGCGCTCTAAAGGCTTTCAATTTTGTTGAATCAGTGGACTTAAAACTTTTCACAACTCCAAACTTCAAGTTAAGAAAATACTGGTGGTATCAGAACGTCTACCACAGAAGGTCAAAGGCCAAACTAACAGCTTGCAGCGCTTGTTTATTTGTTTTTGATCAAGTCATGATTGAGTGAGTAGGTGTTTTACGGCACTATCGACCCAATTTGATCAAGTCAGTTAACATTAACAGCACCAGCAAAGTGCAAGAAATATTACAGAATTAAAAATCCACTCCAACAACCTCACACTCAAACTCAAAATCAGCAGGAAGCTCTACCCACACCATTCTACCCCTGCAACCACCCCCCCCCCCCAAAAAAAAAAAATACACTGCCCCCTCAACTACCTCCCGCCATGGCCATGGCAATATCTACAAAATCCTACTCTGAACCTAGCCTATCCACGTAGCTCCCTATCAACCTATCTGCCTATCTCTTCAGCCCCACTGCGTCATTTTAAGCCTGAGTGTGATATACGGAAATCGTAGCAACAGAGCACTGTGAGACCTGTTTGACCAGAAAAGTGGCTAGACCTTCTGTTGTCACCAAAGTTTGCATTGAAAGTAAGGAACAAAACCTCTTATCATTCTATATCAGTGACAATGTTTCTAAGTAGCTTCATTACAAAATCATCTGGACATACAAGGAACATTGTTTTCTTGAGTCTTTGCTGGTTTTTACAGCACTATCAACACAATTTATTGTACGGTGAGCTGGCCTCCGCAAAGCAAGTGCAAGGGCACCCCATCTTCGCTTCAAAGATGTGTGCAAGCGAGATATGAAATCACTTGATATGGGCTCTTAGGTGGGAGACAATGGGAGCTGGTCTCATAAAAGGTGAAGCCCGACTGCAACAGGCAACTGAAGAAAAACGTCATCACCGAAAGAACAGCCAGAGGCTTCCAACGCAGGAAGACACCATTCACAAGTGCAGCCATGGCTACAAGGACTGCCATTCTGTGTGGACCTGTTCAGCCACAGCAAACGCTGCTCTCGAACCTGAAATCTCCTACGGCGCAGATCCATAGTATCCTGAGACTGAAGGATGCCATGCCATAAACACAATTTCACATGAGAGAAATAAAACAGCCAACTGTTAAAGTAGTCCATGGTAGTCATCTGGAGGAACTGACATGTCTATTCAAGAGTAGCTGCATATTGAAGGATTCTTGATGCCTGGCAATTGTCTGTTAGTTCTTGAATGACTAATTGAAGAAAAAAATGTTCACAGTGCTATTGGCACAATTTGATCATGTTAGCACAGCACTCATTTGGCTGGATGCCCTGTGCAGCGTGGGGATGTTACCATCCAGGGTGACTGGAAGGTCCTTCCTGTCAGGGCATGGTATCTGCTTCTTTGGTAGCTGTTAACTGTTGGCTTGACATCTTTCTAAGAAAAATATGTAAGGTAGCTTGAGTTACTAAATTTGAATAAAGACAATGTACATAGCTGCAAGTTACGGAGAAAAAGAAAAAAAAGGAATGACCCTACAAAGGCATTCTCCTTCCAACAGCTATAAGAAATAGTGGTAGTTTTTGATGGTGTATATATTTTAACGAGGTAATTTTTTCATGTAAGTGCCAACTACAGATTTTCCTAAAATCTGCCTTTCATAGCACTTATTAAAAGGACGGGCAGACATTTCTAAAAATTTGTCAGCACATATGTTTAAAAACTTTTCCTTTATTTATTTTTTCTTAAGAACTGCATCTGTATAATTTTTAAATTTTTCAAAGTAGAAAAAGGGTTGCTATAAAATTGATTACTACCGGTTTAAAAAGACAGACATTTATAAAAATCTGACTGTATATGTTTTATCATTTACCCTTTCCACCTAAATGCTAAATTAAAACTTTTAACTTTAAATCAGAAAAACCAATTGGTATTTTTCTAATTTTACTTCAATAATAAATAAACAAGTAGTGTTCCAAGACATATTTCCCAGACAAATACCTCCTGTAGATGCTCCTGTCTGTGGGTGCTCCTCCGGCTGGTCCTCCTGTCCCCGGCTTGTCCTGGTGATGAAGACGTGTCAATTAATAATATCCTCTTGATTCTATACAATTATTGTAACTGTTTCAGAAAATAAAAAGAGTCACTTTTTCATATTTTTTACTACTAGTTTAAAATACCAGAAGGACATTTATAAAAATCTGTCAGAAAATACGTTTTATTATTTTTCCTTTTCACATAATTGCAACTCCCCCCCTCCCCCCCAAACAAACTTTCACCTTGAAATTAAAATTTTTTTTTAATGGAACTTTTTTTTCAAATATTACCTTAATAATTAATAAATCATTTTCCAAGACATATTTCCCAGACAAATACCTCCTGTAGATGCTCCTCCGGCTGGTCCTCCTGTCCGCGACTGGTCCTGGTGATGAAGACGTGTCAATTCATACAATCGTCTTACATCTATCGGCTACAGTTTTGTATTTTTGATTCAGAAAATAAAAAGACTCGTTATAATATTATTTACTACCAGTTTAAAAGGACATAAGGACACTGATTAAAAACCTGTCAGTAAATACATTTTATTATGTTCTCTTTTCACCTAAATGCCAATAAAAAACCCAACAAACTTTCACCACGAAATAAAAAACCCCCCACGAAATTTATTTTTCTAATTTTACTTTAACAATTAACAAATAGTTTTCCAAGACATATTTCCTAAACAAATACCTCCTGTAGATGCTCCTGTCTGTGGGTGCTCCTCCGGCTGGTCTTCCTGTCCCCGGTTGGTCCTGGTGATGAAGACGTGTCAATACAATCGTATTGCAACTATACAGTTTGTATTTTTGCTTGAGAAAATAAAAACAGTCGCTATATTTTCTACTATCGGGTTTAAAGGCCATAATAACAGTTATAAAAACCTGTCAGTATACCGGCATACGTTTTATTATATTACCTTTTCACAGAAATATTTTTTTTTAACTTTCACTTTGAAATTGAAAAAAAGCTCCACCAGCAATTTTTCTAATTTTTACTTCAACAATTAATAAATAATGTTCCAAGACATATTTTCCCGACAAATACCTCCTGTAGATGCTCCTGTCTTTGGGTGCTCCTCCGGCTGGTCCTCCTGTCTGCGGCTGGTCCTCCTGTCTGCGGCTGGTCCTCCTGTCTGCGGCTGGTCCTGGTGATGAAGACGAGTCAATTGATACAATCATCTTGCGTCTATACAGTTTAGATTTTTGTTTCAAAATAAAAGAGTGGTTATAATATTGTTTACCACCAGTTTAAAAGGACAGAAGGTCATTAATAAACATTTTTCAGTAATTACATTTTATCATTCTCCCTTTTGACCTAAATACAGCTATAAAACTTTTACCTTTAACAAAAAAACCCTGCAATTATGTATGATCAAATAATGTTCCAAGACATAGTTCAAGAGGTGGACTGCAAGAGGGAACTGCTGCTTTTTCCAAATCCATACTATCGTCATTTTTTCTAGTTCTTTTGTATGTTTGTCAAACTCTTGTGACCCACTATTTCAGGGGTGCCTTGATAAAGCAGACTTTGTGCTGTTGAAGCTAGAGAGGTGGGCAGAGAAAGTCTGATTCCCTGTAAGGACTTTTCTGTTGACATCCACCCCTTGGCGCTCATATGACCTTATGCAGTTGCAAGCGCCATAAAACCTCTACTGAAACAAAACAAACAAGAAAGACATATTTCCCTGACAAATAGCCTACCTCCTGTAGATGTCCTGTCTGCGGGTGCTCCTCTTGGTGGTCCAGGTGGTCCTTAAGGAACAATCCAGTATACACGCCACTCCAACATCCTCACACTCAAACTCAAAATCAGCAGGAAGCTCTACCCACACCATTCTACCCCTGCAACCCCCCCCTTCCCCCCCAAAAAAGAAAAACCTACACCGCCCCCTCAACTACCTCCCACCATGGCCATGGCAATACCTACAAAATCCTACTCTGAACCTAGCCTATCCACCTTGCTCCCTATCAACCTATCTGCCTATCTCTACAGCCTCCACTGCATCACTTTAAGCCTGAGTGTGAGATACGGAAATCGTGTTGTCTGTGGGTGGTCATCCGGCGGCTGGTCCTGGTGATGAAAACGTGTCAATAAACACAATCTTCTTACATCTATACAGTTTGTACTTTTGTTTTAAGAAAATAAAAAGAGTAGCTATAATATTGTTTTTTACCAATTTAAACGGACAAAAGTTCATTTATAAAAATATGTCAGAAAATACGTTTCATCATTATCCTTTTTTATCAACATGCAAAAAGTAAAACTTACCTTTAAATCATAAAAACCAATAGGTACTTTCCTAATTTCACTTTAATAGTGAATTAACAAATAGAGTTCCAATTCATATTTCCCAGACAAATACCTCCTGTAGATGCTCCTGTCTGTGGGTGTTCCTCCGGCTGGTCCTCCTGTCCCCGGCTGGTCCTGGTGATGAAGACGTGTCAATTAATACAATCGTCTTACATCTATACATACAGTTTGTATTCTTTTTGTGAAAAAATAAATTGTAGATAAAATATTTTTGCTACCGGTTTAAAAAGCAAAGACATTAAAAATTTGACCAAAAAATATGTTTCAACTTTTTCCTTTTTTCACCTAAACATTTTTAAAAATGTTTACCTTGTGCTTGTAATCAGAAAAACCAATAGGTATTTTTCTAATTTTACTGTAATAGTAAATTACCAAATACAGTCGAACCTGCCCTGACGGCCACCTCTATAAGACGGCCACCTGTAAAACGGCCACTTTCCATTTCCCCCCTTGCGTTTTTTTCTATATAATTTAACTGTGTAAAATGGGCACCTGTCCAACTCGGCCGCGGCCACCATATTTTAACACACAACCCCTATCACACCAAACAAAAACACTTGTCTTAGACTACCACCTTAGTGACTCCATTACGTTTTGTCATAAATTGTGCTTTGGCCCCTGGCGTTGTGGGGGAGAGCCGTCATAATTAAATCACCTGTCGTTGTTGTTGTTAATGTACCTCCAACTCCAACCGGTCATGTTGCGTAGGCCCCTCTCATTATTGACCAATAGGTAACAATTGTTCATCTGCTGGTGGGGTAAGCGTGTGATCCCTCGATAACCCATAAGCCCCGCCCAAAACTCATACAAAAATCGTGAGATGAGTGGTCACTGTTTACCCAGTCTGTAACAAAGTAACAATGGACGTCAACATGAACTTGTGACAGAAGTGTCGTTTGTTCTCCTCGTGGTGGCGACCCATGTGTTTGTTTTACCATAGCACTTGGTACTCCTTGTCTGACACTTTTCGTTTCATTGTCGCCCTCGCACAAAAGCAACAACAAAAGAAAAAAAAGAGAAAGAAAAAACCCCAGCAAAAACAACAACAGCAACAACAATAACAACAACAACAATGCAGCTACTTTCGAGAGACCTCAGAGAGGAATGGTTTGTTTTTTTTCATCTTGATCAGTCCTGCCCAAGACACCAACTGTCTTATATGGCCACTTTTCTCCTCGACAATGGGTGGCCGTCTTACACAGGTTCGACTACTACCAAATAATGTTCCAATACATATTTCTCAGACAAATACCTCATGTAGATGCTCCTGTCTGTGGGTGCTCCTCCGGCTAGTCCTCCTGTCCGTGGCTGGTCCTGGTGACGAAGACATGTCAATACAATCGTCTTGTGTCTCTACAGTTTCCGTTTTTGTTTCAGAAAAATAAAGAGTTGATATTATATTTTTACTACTGGTTTAAAAGGACATTATTAGACATCTGTAAGTAAATACGTTTTTTATTTTTATTTTTCAGCGAAATGCAATTAAAAGCCTTAGAGCTTGAAAATTGTTTAAAAATAAATACATTTATTTTTCTAACTTAACTTCAATGTTTGATTACATTATGCTATTTGGACTGGGACATCTGACTGCATTTCATAGAAAGACAGAACAAAATGGTTCGACCACCTGTTACGTATGTTACCTAGCCAGCCAGCCTTGAGAACCTATAACACCAAGCACTCAAGCTATAAAGGAAGAGGAAGTATTGTATAGTATAAGGTTTTACGGCGCTCGCAACTGCTAAGGTCATATGAGCGCGCGAAACACAAGTTGTTCACCTCTGCGAAAGTTCACTTCACGACTGGCTTACTAATTTACTTTAAAATGCTAAAAAGTTTTTTAAAATATTCAAATTCGGTGTAAATACATTTGTGATCTAAAACAACTTTAAGTAACAATAAAAATTTTTAATAATATCAAATTAACTCTACAACTCGCCATAAAGGCCATTGGCCTTTATAACATTTTAAATTCTGCTGGGAACAACGACGGAAAATATATCCTGCAATTTCTTGCATTTATAATATTTCCTTCGGATC
This sequence comes from Aplysia californica, assembly GCF_000002075.1. Classification (NCBI taxonomy): domain Eukaryota; kingdom Metazoa; phylum Mollusca; class Gastropoda; order Aplysiida; family Aplysiidae; genus Aplysia; species Aplysia californica. Next base: position 1,277,002 of record NW_004797328.1, on the reverse strand, counting down.
TCTCCAAAGTCTAGACATTCTGTTAAAATGTGTCTATTGGTAAAATCTGTGTCGCATCCGACACAGAACGGCTTCTCATCTCCCTGTAGGAGGTATTTGTGGGTAAGGGCCGTGTGTCCGATGCGCAATCGAGTAAAAATGACTTCGTCTTTTCTGGAGAGGAAGGCCACACAAAGGGTGGATTGAAGTTGTCAAGGAAGCCCTGATAAATCATAGTATCCGAACTGAAAGAGCTCCGGAGCTAGCCTACCATAGAAAATTGCATCTCCCCTCTATGCTTAATGGCAACAGAGGATGAAAAAGTAAAAGTAATTGATCAATAATGTTCCAAGACATATATCCCAGACAAATACCTCCTGTAGATGCCCCTGTCTGTGGGTGCTCCTCCGGCTGGTCCTCCTGTCTGCGGCTGGTCCTGGTGATGAAGACATGTCAATTAATACAATTGTCTTACATCTATATAGTTCCCATTTTTCTTTCAGAAAATAAAGAGTTGACATATTTTTACTACTGGTTTAAAAGGACATTAATAAAAAATATGTCAGTAAATACGTAGGCCTCTTATTATTTTCTCTTTTCACCTAAATGTAAAAATAAAACTTTTACCTTTAAATCAAAAGAACCGATAGATATTTTTCTTTTTTCTTTTTTTTGTAGAGGTTTTACAGCGCTCACAACTGAATAAGGTCATATGACCACCATGGGGTGGATGTCAACAGAGAAGTTTTTACAGGGAATCAGACTTACTCTGCTCACCTCTCTGGCTTCAACAGCACAAAGTCTCTTTCGACTTTCAAAGCACCCCGGAAATGGTCACAAGAGTGTGACAAACATAAAAAAGTAGAGGAAAATGACGATAGTAAGGATTGGGAAAGTAAAAGAAGCAGTTGCCTGTTGTAGTTCAGGCACAGTCATGAGCATGACATTGTTGAATCTGCCCTTTTACAATTCTACTGTACATAAAAACTGGAGTAGGGTCAGACTCGCTAAATCAGCGTCCGTGAGTAACGAAGTGCTCGCTGGCACTACCCGCAAACAAGCGGACGGGTAACGAGCCATCCGCTTGTGAAGAGTAGTTCGCTACTCGCTACTCATCGGACAGAGACAACAGTTCATTTAGCCAGCAAGCGGACGGATGGATGGAGAGACTCCATGCATTCAAACAGGCAGGCAGACGGACGGGGAGCGACTCCTATTGCATACTATTTACACCCTGCCCCCCTCGTAAAACATTCACCCTCCTGCCCCACATTGTAGCTAGGTGTTCATGCTGGAAACTGCTCTCCCCCCCCCCCCCCCATAAAAAGGCCTTTGGAAATTCTTTTTTGATTGACTGAGCAGGTGTTTTACGGCACTATCGACCCAAATTCTTTAAACTTCGCCTTCAGGTTTAATTGGAACGTACACAGTGTGAACCACACACGAGGTGAAAGGTTACACACATAGTGCAACGTCACCAGCCTCTCTCACTCCCTGTGGCACTGCTAGTGGCTTGAAACACTATGCCTAACTAACAAATAGACGGCGGGCCTAACATCGAGTCGAGTATCTCGTGTGCTAGAGTTAGTCCGTTCGCCTGCCCGTTAAGTGAATTAAATTGTGGAGCGGACCAAAAAAAAAGAACTGACTTGAGGTCCGCAGTCTGATCGCTGAGAGAGTAAAATTGTGGAGTGGACCTAAAAAATGAACTGTCTTGAGGTTCGCGGTCCACTCGCATGGCCGTCCGTTACCCACTCACTCTGACAGTCCGCAAGTAACGAACCCGTCCATCCGCTCGCCCCAACTCTAATAAAAACGAGGGGGGGGGGGGGTATTTTTAAAATTTTTGCTTTAATTATAAATTAACAAATAATGTTCCAATACACTTTCCAGACAAATACCTCCTGCAGATGCTCCTGTCTGTGGGTGCTCCTCCGGCTGATCCTCCTGTCCGTGGCTGGTCCTGGTGATGAAGACGTGTCAATTAATATAATCGTATTGTATCTATACAGTTTGTATTTTTGTTTCAGAATATACAAGAGGGGATATATTTTTACTACTGGTTTAACTGTTTAATTATGTCTCGACAGTTGCAGCGTCTGGCAGTCGAGGTCCATAACTATGGCTGGACCGATGCAAAGTCGTATTATGGTAGGAGCCGAATATAAAAAAGTATGAGCTAACAAGCCTTTAGTTTGACCCAGAAGCCAAATATAAATGAATTCTACATCTGCGTAATGCTTAATTGATGAGTTTGACTCGAAACAAGTGGTTTTATAAACGTAATATCTCGGGTCGCATTTCCACAAACACGAGAGAATTACGCGGAAACGTGATTTCATATTGCATGTTAAAAGGCCAGAAAAGACATTAACTGATTCCGTCCATGATTTTTTCAGGCTCTGGACAGAGTTATTTTTCCCTGCTCAGTTTTAGACCTGGGGTGCATCTATTTAACGCATTACTGTGAAGCTCAAAGTCATTCTAATATATTGTCATATACCAAACTGATGGGAATAAATAGAAAAATCTGTTTATATCAATAACAATGACCTATAAGCTGTTTGTATTACAATTTCCTTCTGACAAAAACGAATGAGAAAAAAAAATTGCGCAACAGCTCTTCGAAAATTTCGACTTACCGCATTTTCTCAGCTCTACAAGTCCTTATAATCCATAGGAATCAACACAACATTGTAGCGATATCACCCTAGCACACATTTATGCAAGAATTTCACAAATTTAGTTGAATATCTTTCTTTGAAGAGCCTTTTTATTATACCAGGCTCCGTGTTGTTTACCCTTAGATCTAGCCTACATCGCAACAACAAAACAACGATTTTTGTAAGAATTTCGCGGAGTTTCGATCGATATTGGCGCTCAGAGATTGAGGTCAGGTTTGTTTACAAGTTCTACTTCCTTTCGACAACATAAAAAGTAGGAACTATGTTAAAAAGTGCACCTTTGTTTCGGATTTCGTTGAGCCGCTCACAGCGGCCGAATGGAGGCAGCGGAAAAAATCAGAGCCGCTGTCAGCGGCCGAATGGACGGAATCAGTTAATGAAAACGGGTCAGGAGATATGTTTTATTAGTTTTCTTTTTCACCAAAATGCAAAAACAAGTCTTTCACCTTGAAATAACAAAACCAATAGTTATTTTTCTAATTTTACTTTAATTATTAATGAATAGTGTTCCAAGACATATTTCCCAGACAAATACCTCCTGTAGATGATCCTGTCTGTGGGTGCTCCTCCGGCTGGTCCTCCTGTTCGCGGCTGGTCCTGGTGATGAAGACGTGTCAATTAATACAATCGTCTTACATCTATACATAAAGCTTGTATTCTTTTCGTGAAAAAAACTGTCGCTAAAATATTTTTGCTACTGGTTTAAAAAGCATCAAAGGCATTTTTAAAAATTTGTCCAAAAATATGTTTCATCATTTGTCAATCAATACTATTGTCTTACGTCTATACAGTTTGCATTTTTGTTTCAAAATATAAAAAGAGTCGTTATAATATTGTTTACCACCAGTTTAAAAGGACAGAAGGTCATTAATAAAAACCTTTCACTAAAAATACATTTTATCATTCTTTCCACCTAAATGCAACAATAAAACTTTTACCTTTAACTCGAAAAACTATAATAATGAACACCAAGACATATTTCCCAGACAAATACCTCCTGTAGATGTTCTGTCTGCGGATGCTCCTCTTAGTCTTAGTCGTCCAGGTGGTCCTTAAGGAACAATCCAGTAAACACACCACTCCAACATCACACTCAAACTCAAAATCAGCAGGAAGCTCTACCCACACCATTCTACCCCTGCAACCCGCCCCCCTTCCCAAAAAAAAAGAAAAACCTACACTGCCCCCTCAACTACCTCCCGCCATGGCCATGGCAATATCGACAAAATTCTACTCTGACTCTATCCACCTAGCTCCCTATCAACCTATCTGGCTATCTCTACAGCCCCACTGCGTCACTTCAAGCCTGAGTGTGATATACGGAAATCGTAGAAGCAGATCACTTTGATACTTGTTGGACCAGAAAAGTGAACAAACCGTCTGTCACCAAACTTTGAACTGAAAGAAAGGGATAGAATTGCCTCGTCATCTTTCTAGTTCAGTGATCTCATATAGTGAAGCAGCTTCTGTACAATATTCTGAAACAGTACATCATACAAAGAATCTTTCTGGCGTTGAGTCCATGTTTTTACAGCCCTATCCGCACAATTTCACATAAGCTTGAGAAATCAAAGTGCACAGTCAGCTGTTATAGTTGCCAGTTATTGTTCGCTGGTGTAACTGACGGAAGTCCATTTCAGGGTAGCTGTGGCAGTATATACTCATCTGGCTGGTTGTTTAAGAGAGTGGAAGGTCCGTGCTGTCTGGGCAGGGTGTCAGCTTCTTGGGTGACTGTCAGCTGTTGGCTTCTCATGTGGGTGCTGTCTTTCTGTGAAAAATAAATTTGAAGTCAAATTAGTTAATTAAACTTTACAGTTTAAGCAAAGAAAAGCACATCCAAGGCAATAACAATTATCAAAATGTAGGGAAAAAATACGACAGACCTCTAGGTCACGAGAGCCCCCATATTGGTTTTTGATTGAGTATTATGTTCTATATCCCTATAGAGAAAATCTGTTCATGTATTTGCCACATAGATCTACAGATTTTCCAAACAACTTTTCTTACTACTGATTAAAAGGATGGACAAACATTTACAAAAATCTGTCAGCAAAATTATAAGTTAAAAATGTTCACTTTTTTACAACTTTGATACTATGCATTTCTTGTAGACTAAATTTTTGCAAAACAAAGATCTTTCCTGGGTCAATAATATTAACAATGACTTCCTGTTGGAGCATTTAAAATACAAAATACTGGTGTAAGCGTATCTTTGAATTCACCGCATTCTATCAAAATAAGCCAAACAGTAGAAGAAACAAATTGTAGCATGTTATAAAGAAAAAACATTTTTATCCTTCTACGAGATCTTCACATGGTTGTGTATTTTTTACCAATTAAAACTTCCATTATTCCAAAATTAGTATCAGTGTGATAATGCAACCTATTGAAGGAGAGGTTCCACCTTCAGGGACACGAAGCAACCAATATCATAAATTGTTCTCAGTTGAATTGATTTAACAAGCAAATATTCAGGTCTTAGGTTAATTTTAGACTCATTACTCGACATGACCAGGGGCATTTTTTGAGAGACACCTAAATACAAACATGTAATTTGAAGTTGAACTCAAAACTCACCAATTATTGGTACTTTTTAATTTCTAAAGTAGTAATTGAGTTAATGTCCTAATACGGGACGTCTGTTAATAGGGGGGGAGGAGGGGGAGAGAGAGAGAGAGAGAGAGAGAGAGAGAGAGAGAGAGAGAGAGAGAGAGATTGCTCTGGCTTAAATTAAGAGTCGCAAGGGTGGTTGCTGGATGTGGAATACTGAAAATAGAAATAACTAAATCTGAAGGAACTAGGAGGAAGGGGTTAAGGGGTGGGAGGTGCAGTTTGAGTCGAAAGAGTGCACAGGAAATACAAGTGAGAGAGAAACAACGGAACTAGCCCAAAATAGGGAAATGGGAATGAAATGACCTTTCAGTACGCACAGTGACAATATGTACAATGAGGAGGAATGGGGAGAGACGAAGGATGACGACTTGATAAAAAGAATTGGAATACGGTTCAATATCAAGTAATACGAAAACAAATAACATACCTGAATATTTGCTAAGATATAATGGAATCTAAATCTCTATGTGTCGCCTGATCGCCTCGGTTTCATTAGCACAGGAGACGGGAAGGCAGTGTCCAATGTAGTTTTACTACTGGAATCTCAAGTAGAGCTACCTGAAATGTCGCCAGCTTCAAACTGATTAATTTCTGCTCATAGTGCCCTAAGAGAGCACGAACTGAATTGTATTCACCAAGCAGCTGTCTGCTGATTGGCTGTTGGATCTCCGAATTCTACTCATCAGTCACTTTTTTTTTTTTTAGCTGAGTACTGTAAACGAGGCGTCACGAAAAAGCGTAGACTAACATAGCCAGGAAGACAACGTTGTTGGTTGTTTTTGTCCCCCCCCCCCCCCCCCCCCCGTGTGTGTGTGTGTGTGTGTGTGTGTGTGTGTGTGTGTGAGAGAGAGAGAGAGAGAGAGAGAGAGAGAGAGAGAGAGAGAGAGAGAGAGGGGGGGAGAGTGTAGGCCTTT